>NC_134402.1:245212229-245512229 GCF_038048845.1 Mixophyes fleayi | reverse complement strand
TTGCCACAGTATTTGCTCTCTGAAAGTGTATATGAATTGGAAAACCTACATTAGAAAATATTTAGTTCTACTAAGTATGCTCAAAGAAAAAATAATGGCATATGTGTGCATGATGTTTACTGTTTTAAAGGCCAGTGCAGTAACTGAATTATTTATATGTGTATTTATGTGTGTATGAATCTGTCTTTTACTTATGTTTATTCCTTAAGTCATTGGGTCTGTAACACATAATCACAGTTTTTATTTTTAATAACCACAGGCTGCTTCGCTAGAACATTAGTAGAACATGTGGGCATGAAGAAACTCAGCAGCTGGGCCCAAGTGAACAGAGGGGCCATAGTCCTGTGTTGGTAAGGATAAGACTGTTCATTTTAAAATGGGATACTGTTATGTCATTGACCTGTAGGGATTGCATAGATTGTGAGGGCTAATGGGTGTTTTTGTAGACCGTTTAGACATAGAGATGTCTATGTCACGGTCCTCCGTTACAAGTTGTAATCAAAGAAAATTGTGCTGAGTAAAAAAAAACAAACTGCTACTACTTGTAATTTGTATTATTGTGTTCTAATGTTTGCATACACTGATGATGCATGTAATATTATGGCAATGCTGGCTTATGCAGGACAGTTTGGGAAATATAACAGATCATGCACTGTGTATTTTCGACCTCTAGCAATTTTAAAAAGAGTAATAATGGAAGTGCTTCTTAACACTGTTCCCTACACAATAATTTTAGAATAATAAAAAACACTTATGAAAATCAATTTACATAGTAAATGTTTCCAGTAGCACAGTATAACTTTCATCTCCAACTTCATACTGATGCTTATATATGTCCTTATTGCTTTCACTTGAGTAAGTTGACCATTCAATATACATGAAAATGTATTGTGTGTTTCTGTGTGTATATGAATAGCATATTTTTATGGCATATTGTCCAGTACAGCCATACATATGTACTATTATGTGTAAGGGACAAGGAGAAAAGCTGTGCTAATTCCATCTTCTTTTAGACTGCACTATTCACCTCAGTCTAATCCTCATTAGGAACGGCAGACTGAGTTTTGCAAGGCGTTTGACCCTCAGGAGAAATATATCTGGTTCAGACATTGCAGCTAGGAAACCCTGTAGCTTGACTTGTAATGAGCCAAATCTCAGAAAACGCATGACGCCCTTTGTTCTGTGATTAACTCTTTGGGATTGCCTACCCCTTTTATTCCAATACATGTTCTTAGGTAATAGTAATTATCTCTGCTCATGTTGGCCTTTGCTCATTGTTTAGCTAGTTGGTGTAATTTAGAAGAACATTGTTTCAGTTTCTGTTTGGATTATACGGTTTAAGTATTGTTTTTCATGTGAGCACAATGGTTAGTCTTCTGTTTTGGTTTCACCTTGAATTCCAGTAACTATGTAACGGTACAATTATTGCAAACAGTATGTGCTAGTGTAAAGTCTTTGTGTTTCTTATAGGAGAAAAGGACTAATTAGCTGTATAACGACACACATAGTACCTATACTTCAAGACCATTATCATGTACTGCTGGTCGACGTCTCTCCCTGTCAATGCATAGGAGTACTAAATCTTCTCTCCCCCTGATTGTTGTGGCCTGCCACACACCATGCTACAATTATAGGAGGTTAAATGCATTGTTTAGATGTAATGGGTTGGAGTTTTAAAAGATTTTACATTTTTCCCTGATGTGCAGGTTGACAGCCCCGTGTCTTGCTTGGCATAAAACTTTAGGCTGTATAAAAGAGCCCTAAAAATCATGTTTCAACTTTTACACATCCTAGATAAATATCTTATAACCATGCCTGAACCAGTTCTTCCAAAAGATAGAAGCCAGCAATTTTATGATGGAAAAGCCACAAACAGAAAACACTTGGGGTAGGGTTATGGACCTTACTTAGTATATCACGTTGCACATTATATAGTAGATCATAGTATTTACATTTTGGGCACTTGTATATTATACAGCCAAATTGACCAGTAGAGCATGTTATACCTGTCTTTTGCCCACCACTCTATTTACTAACCCTCAAGTGCATTGATGTGGAAAAGAACCAGATTAAGTCTGTGGTGCACTAGGCTGCACATACATATAAGCATTCATAGTGTCCTGAATTCAAACATCACCATATGAAAATGTTCAGTACATCTGTAATTAGTAGAAATCAGGCCATCTCATACCCAACTGTTAAGCTTGCACGACCCTATGAAAATGAGCTGTATAAATATTTAATTTAGGATTTATGTTGTGACATTTTAAATAATTATTTTCAATTGTTTTAATGTTTAGTTTCATTTTTTCCCTGTTTGTGCCATATGTGACAAACCTACATCACAAGCCCCTTTACAAATAAGGTAGTCATAATCATTAAAAATAGAATGGATCTGAGCTTTGTTCTCTGGTTAACACTTGAGTGTACAAAGATAGGAAATAAAAAGTTAACACCAAAAACCCATTTGTAAGATAAATAAATGTATGTTAAAGTTAAATTGCTTTAAACCTCTAACAATATATGCTGACAGATTGTAAAGTAACTTTGCTCTTATGCCCAAATTTGCTATAAAATGTGAAAGTTGAGTGAGCCGGTAAATCTGATCCTGGCAAGATTTTTTTTTTTTTTTTTTTTTCTGTAAAGAGAATTAAACCATTGGCTACTTTATAATAAAAAGTGAACATTTTAATATATGGATTTATTGTGGCATCAATGTGAATTTTAAAAACCATTACTAGTGAATGAGCTTTTCTTTTATAGTAAATTGTGTATTTTTTTTCATATGCATTGAAAACATGTTTTTCCTTTGAACAACAGAACTATATGCGTTACTTTTTTACATTTATAACAACTGAACAATGTAGTCCCTGGAATACAATAATGCACATATCAATGGTGCTGTTTAACAAATATAACCTAGCATCTGAAACCCCATTATGAATTTAGCAACCTGTTGAATGGGATTTGTCTAGTCCTGCTAATGACAAAATTTTTTGATTTCACCAGTTAACACAATGTCCTAAATCATGACACCGTTTTATATAGTCAGGATTGTAATATCCATAAATAGGGAAAGCATTTCTGATTAAAAAAAAAAATCACTTTTTCCAAAAAAGGGAAGGAAACTTACATTTAATATTAGAGTAGTGTAAAATCAACCCACTGCTAACTATGGTATTGTTTGTTAAAAGTTTTGTTCACATTATAGTACAATAAAAATGTAAGTCCGGTGCTGCCACCTCTTTTGATCAAATTCTGACTCTGAGATGTTTTTGTGTATAAGTTGATTTCTAAGTACTATTTTTTGTCTTTGTTTTAGTCTTTTACAGAGTTCAAATGAAGAACTTGCACTTCAGGTAAAAAATGGACTCAAGGGCCAGGTGACCATCCCAACAGACGCCAAAAACACAAAAGCAATTGAGGCCTTAATAGAAAAGTTAAATTCTCCTTAGCGGTTTTATTTCTTTCTGCTGCGCAGTTGAATAATTGCCTGTGTACAATCTGTAGACATGATTTACTGTTTTAATGGCCACGGAGAGAACTGTAAGAATGTTTTATATTTATAAATAAAACTCCTTTACCAACATGGTTTGACATGTCTTTTATCATTTTATTTGTCATATTGTTATAGCAAGCTTATAAACATATGTCCTCTGGGTTATTAACATTTTATATGCAATTTGTTTACTGCAATTACAATAAAAATTGTCATCTTTAAGATATGTTGTTCAAAATAATGAGCGTGTCAACTTTTCTTAAATGTCTTACTACAACATATAGACCTAAAGGGATGTTTCTAGAGATTGGTACGGATTATATAATTATCGTTTATTGAATTGAATGAAACTAAGATAGTAATATTATCTTTAGTGCCAGGATTTCTAGTGTTGAAAACAGATACCTAATTTCCTAACACATACACATATATTAATGGCCAGCTTGCTCTGCGTGCAGTGAGAACTCACTGTATGTGAGTATCAGACAAACCCTTAATAGCTTGACAAATATTATTACACATCAATAAAACAAATGCCCGCTTAACAGTCTGATTTATTTTAATTGTGATTTTCATTAAAATTCCCCCAATACCTTCAAAATGGTAGGGGGTGAATATATATATATATTTATTTATTTTTTATTTATTTTTTTACTTTTAATTTGACTTTTTTTCCACATATCTCTTCAAATGCCTCACTTGTTGAATGAAGTGCTACAACAATCTTTTTACAAATAGGGGCTGATACAGAGTATTATGCCAGTTTGCGTATCTTATCTTGCATGAAATTGCTTTGCACCCACCCACAAAGTGGGAGCTTGCAAAAGCACCCAGGCAGATTTGTATGACTGTCATTTACACAGGCTGCGCCTGAAGTGGTGCGACGGGGGCATTTCAGCGCTAGTAGAGTATTGTAAGGTTGGGTACGAAACTACAAGACAATTGAAGCACTGCAATATCCTTAATGATTTTACCAATGATGAGGGGAGGCTAATTATGCTGATTCATGTGTACACACTATACAAGTGTTACATGATTTACCTTCAGATCTGTGCTCATCTCATCACTATCGTTTGAAAAGTTTGGAACTCTGCACGCTCATAGAGATCTATGCACACTGCCGGTCGTGAGTGCATACACATTGCGTAATTGGAACAATGTCATTCCATCGTTGAACTAGATTTTTAGTTCAGTTTAAAGAAATCTCGTTCAACAATACAATGTGCTTTGGAATGATAATTGTTCAATGTTGCAGAGTACAAACTACTGTGATATCGGGCCAACTGGTCGTTTATCATCTGATTGGCTGGATAATGGTACATTATGCCACGATTTCAAATGGATGCATACCGGAAAAAATACATATATGCTTAGTTCAGTTTAAAGAAATCTCGTTCAACAATACAATGTGCTTTGGAATGATAATTGTTCAATGTTGCAGAGTACAAACTACTGTGATATCGGGCCAACTGGTCGTTTATCATCTGATTGGCCGGATAATGGTACATTATGCCACGATTTCAAATGGATGCATACCGGAAAAAATACATATATGCCTGATCCCACTTAACAGGATAAGTTTTGGCTTTTATGACCCAAACAAAACAGGAAACACAAAAGCTTCACTTATGCACTAGTTATTATTGAAAGCCAGGAGTAAAAATGACATATATGGAACTTAATGGAACAAAACTGAGGCTATGGGAAAGATAAGGCATATAGGCTTCAGTTCCAGTGCAATATAATAACATTATAAGGAATAATACAGCTGCTAATAGATATGGAACCTGCAGTATGTATGACCTCACAATCGCTAGCATTGCTGCCTCGCAGCATTAGGGTCTTGGGTTTGATACCAATTAGGGTGCTGTCTGCCTGGACTCTGTATGTTCTACTGTCCATGTTGTTTTCTTCTCATGGTCCAAATATGCTGATAAGTTAACTGCTTACTAAATTGTTCTGCCTGTGATAGGAAATTTAAATTATAAGCTTCACTGTCAGGGACTTGTGTGAATGAATAAACAAACTGTGCAGTGCTGCATAATAAGTTGGCACTATAATAATCGCTGCATTTAGTATCTGATTATATACAATCCACATTTCCTATAAACATTAATGTCCTTGTTTGTGTAAAATATCACTATAACTAGAGGGAAGTCCAAAAACATTGATAACATTCTTGTGTCCTCTTCACTCAAACGCCACCGTCTCACGAACTGAGCATATATGTATTTCTGGTCACAATGCATTGTTCTTGGCAATCTACATTGATGGGCAAAGGAGATTAATACAGGTTTGATTTGTGAGACTGAACATACAGTATACTTATTCTTCCATGCTAAACAATATATGCAGGTTTAGAGTATGCAACCATGTCATACAGGTCACAGTGATAAAGCAAGATTAGAGATGATACATGATGAATAAACCATATAAACATTGACTCGGGCTAAGATTGAGTGCGAGACACCAAATAAAGCAAAGGATAACATTTTATACACAACAGCTTAGTATCGGTTATTACAAAAGCCTATATTAAATAATTCAACATTGCAAATGTATTCTACACTTAATCATGTTTATGCAAAACATAATTTAGAGCAGGTTTAATAGGTGACTCGCAGTAAAATAATTTAAGTTTGCAATTGTCTAACCAAGACAAGAAGACATTAATTCATTATTTACAGTGATCCAAATTATATGGAGGCTTCTTTATCTTTTATTTATATAAAGTAGCCAGAGAACTCTTCAGCTCAACTCTGTTTATTAATTGGCCATAACGCTTCCTCTCTGGGATCAACACTACCCTCCTTCAGTTCATGTGAATAAGCTGGGCACGGTGACAGAACTGCATAAATGATTCACTGCATGAAAAAAAAGTCTGAACACGTTTGCTAAGAACATTTGAAAATACATTTATGAGGCATTACATTTACTTGATCCATTTTATGTGATCATTTCATGTCTTAATCAGAGCGCATTGAAATGTTTTGTTTTACAAATCTGACAAGAAGATTGATTACAATAGGTGACACACTAAGGGCAGTCTCCATCCAGCAGAGGCACATGGCTTGAGAATGGCTAAAACAAGTGTTTTGTGACGATTGTTTTATTATTTTCCCTTAATATTTAGGTTTGACAATATATATTGTATGTAACCTTGTAATGTAATTTCATTGTGTGCTTGGAGTCTGAACATATGAAAGTGTCAATAATCTTTGGAAATTAGCCAGACCAAGGAACAGATAAGCATCCCTGAGGAGTTTTTTTATGCATGCAGAGGGTGTGGACCTGACCAGCCGAGCAGAGGTGAGAACTCAGGCCCTGTGAACATTCCAGATCTCAGGACATCCCTAACTAGCTTCGTAAGCCCTGTGACATTCTGGAAATCAATCTGTCCTGATTGACAACTAACCTCCAAAGGTGGGAGTGAGAGCTGTGTGGAAAAAGGTTTAAAATCTTCTGTCTTAGACAATAACGGGTGCATTTTCTAAGGGGACCTATCAATGGTGAAAGTGTGCCATCCTTCTCTTACTCCTCACACACCACATCTTAACTAGTAAATTAGTGATTATGGGTTTATTTCCTATTTTATTTCTGAAACTTATTTGTGCAAGTTACAGCGGGTGAAATAAGTATTAAACACATCTTTTCTCAGTAAATATATATTTAATGTGGCTATTGTAATAAAATTTACACTAAATGTCAGCAACAACCCTTGTAATTCACACATGCAAAAAAATCAAACCATAGATGTTCATAAATTAAGTTTTGTGTACTAATGTGAAATGACTCAGGGAAAAAGTATTGAACAAGCTTCCTGAAATTTATTTAATACTTTGTACAAAAGCTTTTGTTGGTAATGACCCTTTCAATAGGCCTCCTGTATGGAGAAACTAGTCACATGCATTGCTCAGGTGTGATTTTTTTTTCCCTCATTTTTCAACGCATTTTTTCTTCAAATCTTGAAGGTTCCGTGGGCTTCTTCTATGTACTCTGATCTTTAGTTCTTTCCATAAATTTTCAATTGAATTCAAGTCAGGTGATTGGCTGGGCCATTCTAGCAGCTTTATTTTCTTTCTCTGAAACCAATTGAGAGTGTCCTTGGCTCTGTGCTTGGAATCATTGTCTTGTTGAAATGCCCACCCTCGTTTCATCTTCAGCATCCTGGTAGATGGCATCGGATTTTTTTTATCAAGAGTGTCTTGGTACATTTTTCCATTCATCCTTCCTTCAATTACATGCAGTATGCCAGTACCATGGCAGAAAAACAGCCCCACACCATAATGCTCCCACCTTCAAACTTCACTGTTGGTATTGTGTTTTTGGGATGATGTGCAGTGCCATTTCTCCTCCAAACAATGTGTGTATTATGGCATCCAAAGAGTTCAATTTTGCTCTCATCTGACCACACTATATTCTCCCAGTATTTCACAGGCTTGTCCAAATGTTGTGCAGCAAACTTTAAAGGAGCTTCAACTGTTACGAGCCGCGGCGGTGCCCAGTGGCCGCGACTCACTCACCTGCGTCCCGGCCGTCGCTATGGCGACCGGAACGTCACTTCCGGCCGTTGCCGGGGCAACGAGTAGACGCTGCAGCGCTGCGTCCCGGCAATGAGAGGAAGCCGGGCGCAGCGCTCACCATATTCTCTAGCCTGTGGGCTAATTAATGCAGAAAACAACGATGGTGGGTTCCGCGCTCCCTATGTAAAGATATTGGTAGGCTGCCTATAGGATTGTGAAGAAGGGGGGGGTGGGCCTCATCCCTCCATAATACAAGATTGAAACAACAGGGATATCCAAAGGCGCCAAAATGGTGTGTAATGAAGCACAAAGTAATAATTCAAAACATTGTATATTTAACAACATGTATGAATCAGTGCACTGATATAAAATCAAATAACATTTTACATACATACATATAATTTAAGTCCTCAGGGACAGGCAATTGGGCATATTCTGTTTACAGAACTTTTGATGCAGTCCGTGGTATATGTGAGAGGTTCAAAGCAAGGCTGCTTGTGGTTATACCACGAGTATGCGTTGGTCAATTATCAAATATCAAACAGGTGTCCTAATACATAAAGTCCCGTTTTACAAAATCACAAATATTATGACACATATATCCATATGTATTCAATCCTGCGGTGAGCAGGTGGGTACGTTGATATGTAGGTACAGTCAATGGTTTTGCATGCATAACATCCAAGCCAGATAGTTTGCAGCTTGTTTATACAAACGATTGCTGATCCGTGCCACCCTGTGTGGTAAGGTGTCCCAAAAAAATGCTGTTTTCTTTGCTGATATTACTAAGAGATTTCCTCTAATATATGGTCACTTAATTTTTCAGCACTAGCCAGGCATTTAAGGGTTTCTGCTATCAGTCTATCGTTACGGAGACACACTGGTTAATCGATGATATAACGAGGGATCGCTTACCCTGTAGTTGATTTTCCTAAAGTGTCGATCCTCAGTGTCTTTCCCTTCAGGTTCATGGGACTCTTTGGTCCGGGGAGATGGACGCGGCCGCGTCTTCTTCCTTGCGCATGCGCACTCCGCGACTAAGTGTTTCCGTTCCAGGAACGTCTCGCGAGCACAGCGGGATGGAAGCTCTGTTGGTCAGTGTAATAGTTGATGTCCGTTTTTACCTACGCGTTTCGACGAAGCCGCCTGTCGGCGAAACGCGTAGGTAAAAACGGACATCAACTATTACACTGACCAACAGAGCTTCCATCCCGCTGTGCTCGCGAGACGTTCCTGGAACGGAAACACTTAGTCGCGGAGTGCGCATGCGCAAGGAAGAAGATGCGGCCGCGTCCATCTCCCCAGACCAAAGAGTCCCATGAACCTGAAGGGAAAGACACTGAGGATCGACACTTTAGGAAAATCAACTACAGGGTAAGCGATCCCTCGTTATATCATCGATTAACCAGTGTGTCTCAGTAACGATAGACTGATAGCAGAAACCCTTAAATGCTGGCTAGTGCTGAAAAATTAAGTGACCATATATTAGAGGAAATCTCTTAGTCATATCAGCAAAGAAAACAGCATTTTTTTGGGACACCTTACCACACAGGGTGGCACGGATCAGCAATCGTTTGTATAAACAAGCTGCAAACTATCTGGCTTGGATGTTATGCCTGCAAAACCATTGACTGTACCTACATATCAACGTACCCACCTGCTCACCGCAGGATTGAATACATATGGATATATGTGTCATAATATTTGTGATTTTGTAAAACGGGACTTTATGTATTAGGACACCTGTTTGATATTTGATAATTGACCAACGCATACTCGTGGTATAACCACAAGCAGCCTTGCTTTGAACCTCTCACATATACCACGGACTGCATCAAAAGTTCTGTAAACGGAATATGCCCAATTGCCTGTCCCTGAGGACTTAAATTATATATGTATGTAAAATGTTATTTGATTTTATATCAGTGCACTGATTCATACATGTTGTTAAATATACAATGTTTTGAATTATTACTTTGTGCTAATTAATGCAACCTATTAATTATGCTGGGGGCTGTGTCTAATTCAGAGCTAGGCTCTGATTGGTGGCCACTGGTATTTAGGGCAATGAGGTCTGCTGCCTCATTGCCGGTTATAGCTCCTGTGTTCCAGTCTACTAACCTGCTAGTTCCTGTCCTGTATACTGATATCTCTATTTGACTCCCCGTGTATGACCCTTGGCTTTGAATTTGACTTCGCTCGTGTTTCCTGTGACCCTGATCTTTGGCCTGTTTACCCGTTCTGCTATTTGCCTGTGACCCCTGACCTCAGCTTGTTCATCGATACTGTTGTCTGCTGCCGGCCCTTGACCTCTGCGTGGACCTGACTCTTCTTGCCTGGGTTCTCCCCAGCTGGTACGCACTTCACGACCCTCTGTCAGTCTGCGGCCCAGTCTGTCCCCACCATCAGGGGCTCCAGTGAACACCTGACTGGCAGAGTAGATTCCGGGTTGTGTTGTGCCGACTGGAGGGGTTCCTAACATTATAACCGGCCCACTCACGGAGACGAGGTTGGAATGGATGCAAGTGGATCCTCACCGTCTCCGGCACAAGCCCTGGCAGCCCATGTTGAATCCTTATATCAGATGATCCAGGGATTGGCTGAGCGTCTGTCTGTTCAAGAAGAAGCCGCAAAAGTGTCACAACCCACTCCAAGTTCCATCTGTTAACCTAAGATGAACTTGCCGGATCGCTTCTCTGGAAATAGGTCCCTGTTTCGGAATTTCAGGGAGAGCTGCAAGCTCTATTTCCGATTGAGACCCCGCTCCTCCGGGTCAGAGCATCAAAGAGTCGGGATTATCATTTCCCTTCTACAGGGTGACCCCCAGTCCTGGGCGTTTTCCTTGCCGCAGACCAGTCCTGCCATGCAGTCTGTAGACGCTTTCTTCGAGGCGTTGGGTCTACTATATGACGACCCGGACCGTATTGCCTCCGCTGAAGCTCATCTACGGGCCTTGAAACAAGGCCGGCGCTCGGCAGAGGAATACTGCGCTGAATTCCATAGATGGTCACCTGTTAGTGGATGGAATGATCCTGCCTTGCGGAGTCAGTTCCGTCTTGGCCTGTCGGAACATGTCAAAGACTCTTTGGTGCAGTACCCATCTCCTACCTCTCTGGAGGATCTGATGCACCTCTCCATTAAAATTGACAGGAGATTTAAAGAGCGGAAAACCGAAAAGGAGACATCATCACCTCTATCCGGCTTTATTCCTGTTCCCACAGATGGTGAGGAACCCATGCAATTGGGAGCGTATCGTCTCTCCCCTGAGGAAAGAGACAAGAGACGATCACAGGGCTTATGTCTCTATTGCGGCACAAAAGGCCACTTCTCCCGTTCCTGCCCGAATAAGCCGGGAAAAGAGCATGCCTAGGGAACGAGGGGAAAGTTCACCTAGGTCTGCAGATTGTCTCCCCGAAAAACGCCTTATTGATCCCTGCACAGCTCACGTTTAGTGCTCGTTCAATGGACCTGTCCGCCTTCGTTGATAGTGGAGCTGCAGGCAACTTCCTGGACATCGGGTTCGCCCGCGCTGCTAAAATTCCGATGGTAAAACTCAAGTCCGCTATTACTGTCTGTGGCTTAGATGGAGGTCCGTTGCCTGGTGGCAAGATTTCCTGGGAGACCTCGCCACTACAATTAAAAATCGGAGCTCTCCATTCAGAGTCAATAACCTTCCTCCTTATCGATTGTTCATCAGTTCCCTTGATCTTGGGCCACCCATGGCTTTCCCGTCATAACCCTGTCATCGACTGGGTAAAAGGAGAAATTGTCCAGTGGAGCTCTTACTGTACACAGTCCTGCTTGTCACTGCCCCTGTGGGTGATTCAGTCTATTCCGGAGCAGCTTCCCTCACAATATCATGAGTTCTGGGATGTGTTCTCCAAGAAAGCTGCTGACACCTTACCACATCACCGTGACTTTGACTGTGCCATCGAGCTTATTCCTGGTTCCAAGTTGCCTAAGGGTCGCCTGTACTCTCTCTCTGGTCCGGAGACCAAGTCCATGCAGGAATACATTGAAGAAAATCTGGAGAAGGGCTTCATCAGGCCATCTAAATCTCCCGTAGGAGCAGGATGCTTCTTTGTATCCAAAAAGGACGGAGGACTAAGACCCTGTATTGATTACCGGGGATTGAATCTTATTACAATCAAGAATACCTATCCACTTCCGCTCATCTCAGTATTATTTGATCAGTTGAGAGGTGCTACTGTCTTCTCAAAAATCGATCTTCGTGGAGCGTATAACCTCATCCGTATCAAGGAGGGAGACGAGTGGAAGACGGCATTCAATACGCACTCTGGCCATTATGAGTATTTGGTTATGCCGTTCGGTCTTAGCAATGCACCTGCAGTATTCCAGGACTTAATCAATGAGGCTCTTCGGGACTTTCTTGGTAGTTTCGTGGTCGTCTATTTAGATGATATCCTCATCTATTCCAGATCTCTGTCTGTACATCAGAATCACGTCAAACAAGTTCTACGAAGATTGCGAGAGAACCACCTTTATGCCAAGCTAGAAAAGTGTGAGTTCGAGGTGCAGAAAGTATCCTTTTTAGGTTACATAATCTCTTCTGAGGGATTCTCCATGGACCCAACTAAGGTTCAGGCTATTTTAGATTGGGTGCAACCAAACAACCTTAAGGCGGTGCAGAGGTTTCTGGGCTTCTCCAATTATTATAGAAGGTTCATTCCTGGTTTTGCGGACATCGTGGCTCCCATTGTCGCCCTAACCCCTAAAGGAATGGATCCAACTAATTGGTCGCCTCAAGCAGTAGCCTCATTCGAAAGCCTGAAAAAAGCCTTTGTCTCCGCTCAGGTCCTTAGACACCCGGATCCAGCTAAATCATTTGTTCTTGAGGTCGACGCCTCTGACGTCGATGCTGGGGCCATACTATCACAGAAGGACCCTCATACTAATCGTCTACACCCGTGTGCCTATTTCTCCCGTCAGTTCTCTTCAGCAGAAGCCAACTATGATGTCGGGAATAGAGAACTGTTGGCAATCAAATGGGCCTTCGAGGAGTGGCGACATTGGCTGGAGGGTGCTCCACATCAGATCTCTGTCATTACCGACCACAAGAACTTGCAATATATACAATCAGCCAAACGTCTAAATCCCAGACAGGCCCGTTGGTCGTTATTCTTTACCCGGTTCAATTTCCTGATCACCTATCGACCGGGTTCCAAAAATGTCCGGGCAGATGCTCTGTCCAGAAGTTTCTTGGCACACCACGTTCCAGTTTCAAACCCAGAGCCTATTATTCCTCCTTCCATAATCCATGCTGGATTAACCCGAGATCTGAGTATCACACTTCAGAGATTCCAGAGATTAGCCCCTGATACTACTTCGGAGCAACGTCTTTTTGTTCCAGTCCATCTAAGGAAGGTGGTTCTTGCAGAGGCGCATAATAGTAGGTCTGCTGGACACCCTGGAGTTTATAAGACGCTGGAGATCCTTTCCCGTAAGGTCTGGTGGCCATCCTTGTCCGCTGACGTCAAAAGTCATGTCCTCTCATGTGAGATTTGTGCCAGGAATAAAGTCCCCAGGACTCGCCTGGTGGGTCAATTGCTTCCATTGCCCATTCCTGCAAAACCTTGGACACATTTGTCCATGGATTTTATTGTTGATTTGCCACCTTCTGCAGGACATAATACTATTTGGGTTGTGGTAGTCCGTTTCAGCAAAATGGCACATTTCATTCTATTAACCAGGCTTCCTACAGCTCGAGATCTGGCCATTCTCTTCATACAACATGTTTTCCGGCTCCATGGACTTCCTTCCGATATTGTTTCTGATCGTGGTTCACAATTCATAGCACAATTCTGGAAATCCTTCTGTACCCTTTTCGGAATCCGGATCAGTCTGTCATCTGCATACCACCCTCAGTCTAACGGGCAAACTGAAAGGGTTAACCAAGCACTTGAACAGTTCCTCCGATGTTATTCCTCAGAATTCCATGACAACTGGTCCTCTTTGCTGCCTTGGGCAGAGTTTGCCTACAATAACTCATCTCACTCATCTACTCAAACTTCCCCGTTCTACTGCAACTTCGGTTTCCATCCCAGGTCTAATTCTCTGTACTCTCTCATATCTGCTGGTATTCCGGAGATTCATTCCACAGCTGCTGATCTGAAAGTAATTTGGGGGAAAGTTCAGTCCTCCTTGAAAAAGTCCTCATTGTCGGCCAAAATTTTTTCGGATCGCCACCGTACCACCTGCTCATTCAAAGTGGGCCAGAAAGTATGGCTATCAACTAGAAATCTTAGGCTCAGGCAGCCTTGTAAAAAACTAGGGCCTAAATTTATTGGGCCGTTCATGATTACCAAACAGATCAATCCGATAGCTTTTAGATTGAAGATTCCTAGCTCACTAAAAATTCCGAACACATTTCATTGTTCATTGTTGAAGCCGGTATTGTATCCTAGCCAATCCTCAACTGTACCTGGGGGAAGTTCGAGTAAGCCACTAAGATATGTGATTCAAAGGATTTTAGATTTCAAAAAAGTGCAAGGACAGGTGCACTTCTTGGTGCAGGGGAGGAACCGCGGGTTAGAAGAGCGATCTTGGGTTCCGCGGAGACAACTCCATGCCCCTAAACAATTGAAGGAATTCTTCACGAGGTTCCCAAGAAAACCTGGATGTCGGGGTCCCTCGACCCCTCCTTAAGGGGGGGTACTGTTACGAGCCGTGGCGGTGCCCAGCCGCCGCGACTCACTCACCTGCGTCCCGGCCGTTGCCGGGGCAACGAGTAGACGCTTCAGCGCTGCATCCCGGCAATGAGAGGAAGCCGGGCGCAGCGCTCACCATATTCTCTAGCCTGTGGGCTAATTAATGCAACCTATTAATTATGCTGGGGGCTGTGTCTAATTCAGAGCTAGGCTCTGATAGGTGGCCACTGGTATTTAGGGCAATGAGGTCTGCTGCCTCATTGCCGGTTATAGCTCCTGTGTTCCAGTCTACTAACTTGCTAGTTCCTGTCCTGTATCCTGATATCTCTATTTGACTCCCCGTGTATGACCCTTGGCTTTGAATTGGACTTCGCTCGTGTTTCCTGTGACCCTGATCTTTGGCCTGTTTACCCGTTCTGCTATTTGCCTGTGACCCCTGACCTCAGCTTGTCCATCGATACTGTTGTCTGCTGCCGGCCCTTGATCTCTGCGTGGACCTGACTCTTCTTGCCTGGGTTCTCCTCAGCTGGTATGCACTTCACGACCCTCTGTCAGTCTGCGGCCCAGTCTGTCCCCACCATCAGGGGCTCCAGTGAACACCTGACTGGCAGAGTAGATTCCGGGTTGTGTTGTGCCGGCTGGAGGGGTTCCTAACATCAACATGTTTTTTTTTCTTCAGCAAAGGAGTCTTGCATGGTGAGTGTGCATACAGGCCATGGCAATTGAGTGCATTACAAACAATTGTACCTGCTAATTTCAGGTCTTTCTGAAGCTCTTCACAAATGGTCCTTGGTTCTTTTTTTCACTCCTCTGTCAGAAATCTTGTGAGGTGCACCTGGTTATGGCCGGTTTATGGTGAAATTATGTTCTTTCCACTTCCGGATTATGGCCCCAACAGTGCTCCTTGGAACATTCAGCAGTTTAGAGATCCTTCTGTAACCAATGCCATCAGTAGGTTATAAGGTACAATAAGATAGCGAAGGTCTTGAGAGAGCTCTTTGCTTTTACCCATCATGAGATGTTTCTGGTGTGACAACATTGTAATGAGACACTTTTTTTTATAGGCCATTAGCTGTGGCTGAACCAATTTGCAGGATTGCTTTCTAATTACTGATATATTTCAGCTGGTGTCTTGGCTTTCCATGCTTTTTTGCACCTCCCTTTCTTCATGTGTTCAATACTTTTTCCCTGTGTCATTTCACATTATAACACAAAACTTAAATTATGGCCATCAATGGTTTGATTTCTTTGCATGTGTGGATTCAAGGGTTGTTGCCGACATTTGGTGTAAATTTCATTACAATAGCCACAATAAATATATATTCACTGAGAAAAATGTTGCTGTGTTCAATACTTATTTTACCCACTGTATCTTGTATGTTTTGTTATTAACTGTTTTGTAATTAAGCCCTGGAAATATTTTTCGAATTAAATAAATGTAATCTAGCATAATCTTTGTGAATTTGCGAAGCCAAGTATGGCTCATGTTACATGTGTATGTGATTTAAGTGGCAAACATTAATAAGTGGTTTTGGTGAACGCAAGGACGCCATAGTAAATTCTTCATGGTGGCAGAAAAGGTGTATTCATTGGTAAGTGACTTAGGTGACTCCAGTCACAGTCAGCTGTTCAGATTGTGGTATCTGAGACAGGCTAGGCGATAGTGACGTGTTCACAGAGAACAGCTCTTTGTGACAAAAATTGAATCCATTGCCTTGTGCCTCACTGTCTAATGGTAACAATTGGTGAGGTATTGCATCAATTTCCCTTCACTGAATGTTTAGATGAGGACAAAGTTTCAGTTGTGATCTCTGTATGGTTATTCTTTGTTTTAGTGGCATTTTTAAAATTTGAGGGTTAACAAGTAGCCAGATCACCTCTATTTCATAATCCAAAACAATCCCACATAACTTAATTTGCACATAGACAGGAAAAAATAGACTTGCCATTTAATAATGATTTATTCTTTCCTAGTCACACATTTTACACTGCAGTTTTACTGGCCAATTTGTTCCAGCATTTCTCATTATATAGGTACTTTAGTCTTTGCAATAAATTGTGTTAACCTGCACTTTGCTGGAGGTGAAGACGGTTAATGCGTTTTTGGATCTGTTGATATAACTTAACTATGAGAATTTTTCAAGCTATATTGTTAAATGTGGCTTTTATACACGGAAATAGAATCCTTTCTTAAAGAGGTATATAGCAGATGATTAAACACAGACATACCACTGTTAAAGCCATATATAAAGCTTTGTAGAAGAGAAATTAAACCTATGTATTACTAATTTAATGAAAATGTGTGGCATACTACGGTATTCTTACTCTGCTGTCAAATGGAGCGTTGATGTATTGTATTATATAAATAAACAGACTGTAACACTTGACAGCACTACACACAATGATGACCATAAAGTGACTTACAGTCTAGATTTGTATTGTGTAGCAGCTTCTTGCAGCTTCCAGTAGATTGTAACAGTTCCTGTGACTGTTGCTCTGTTGGCAGCCAACACAACAGTTTCCTTGGGGAAAGCAATCTCCCATCATCTCACAAGTGTGAGGAAACACTTGAGCTACTTCGACCACTTCCAACGTAACAATGCCGGCGAATTGTAGAAGAATATGTTGCTACAATCTCCTGACATGCATGTGTTTTTCAGGGGAATCATTAATGTATTTAAATAATTAATGTGTCTCAGGAAGTTTTCATCCCTCCTACTCCCTTTTATCTCTTTCTCATCTCTCTCTCCCCCCCCCCCCTCTCTCTCTCTCATTTTGAAGAATCTCATTTGAGATCGTTTGAATTGTTAATAACATGAGGCTACTGGCACAAATGTAATACCAGCTGGATGGCCATAAACTTAAAATCCAAATGTCATGTGCAAGCTACTTAGAAGTTCTATAAAAGTGCAAATATGTGTTTATGATTTAATTCATTGTATTAGCTTGATGTGGCTCAGAGGAAGTCTGTGTCCAGCCATGGGTTAAAACCTGAAAGGGGGAGAGTATTTCTAAATTCTTCTGCTCTACCCATGAGGTTTTTGTGGATAGAGAATTTCAGACACATAGTTACAGATGTGTGCAAAATACCAATTTATGGCACAAGTCGTTTAAGCTAAAGACCTTGAAATCTCGCAAGGTTATCTAAATAAATAATGATGATGATGATGATGATGAAGGTTATATCAATATGAATAATAAAACCAGACCCATTACATTCTTCGTGCTTCTGTGATCTCTCGGTACATCTCAAGTGGGCGACAGAGGGCTGAGCAACTGGGATTAGATTAAATGAAGGGAAATAAGGACACAGGAAAATGTCATAATTTCTCAAATATCATACATACAGGAGTCATATCTGGTATAAAAATTAAGGGAACTTATGGCCTGTTTTGTGGAGGTAGTTTTTACATCACAGAGGAAGGAGGGCTGCGGGCATCTGTAGCATGTTTAAAATGTCCTGTAAATCTCACAGTTGTTTGTTCACTTTTGGGAATCAATTTCATATTGAGAGATGTTCCAGTATTCACACTCTCCCAGCAAGCAGAAACTGATCATTCATGAGTTTACCATTCTCTGTTTATTTGTTTTTATTTAATAATCAACAATTGTATCATGTCTTTAAGTCATTTTGTTGACTTTTTCATCTTAAGCATTGTGGATTTCTTTTCCACATTAAATTACACTTAATAAGTTCAGGTCTTACAAATTCATGTGTCAGACTTGGTTTAAGAACAATACATAGTTGAGACAAAGGAGTTAATTTGGTTTATGATAATTCTGTGTTAGGGGAGATCATTTGGTTTATAACTCTGATGAAAGTAAATTTGGATACATTAGTTTAAAGGGAGTACTGAATGGTACCTGAATAAGAACATATGCTCTTCATAAAGAAAACATCGGTGGTGGTATAATTGAATTGGTCAGGCAAAGTTAGTGTGTGGGATAGACAGAGAGAGTTTTAATAATTTTAAACAGTCCAGGTGGTTGTTTTTGATTAACCCTTTGTCACACACACACACGTCACACAGGCTCAGGCGAGTATTGGATCGTGACACCAAATATATCCAATAGTGGGATTCTCATCATTTTTAAATAAAAACTAGAGACACATATGTGGCCTAACCTTTATGCAGTCCATAAAGTTACCCTTTGATTCCTTTTGTGCTTCAAATGAGTTAAAAATTTTTTTAGAAACGTCTCACGTCTTGTCTTTATTGGATTGCATCAGAGGTTTGAGTTATTGGAAAATGGACATTGTGATTTAAAGATTTCTAGTGTAAAAGGTCACGGTCTTGGGAAAAGTGACATATGGGGGACATTCAATTCAGCGTGATGTGTCGCTGGAACAGTCCACAGAGATATATCGCTCTGATGTTGATGCTGAAATTTCCATTTTCCTTTCCTTCCATCTGAAAAATGAGTGGAGATTGTCGGCAATGTGTGCATTAGGATATCGTAGCCAATTTAATCTCCCTCCATGGAAATCCTATCCAAGCATCTTAAAAGAGGCATATATAAATATGCCATAATTCCCATACATGATACAACTTAAGATATATAAGTCTCTGACTTATGAAAATTGCAAACAGGTCCAAAAACAGAGTAGAGCTGACTTGAGGTAGCAGAGGATTATGGGTGCTTGGAGAAATGGAGGGTGGCAACCATGCTCCATGGCAATTATTAATCTCATTCCTATGTGTAGCTGCACCATGACTCCTCCACTGGACACTTTTCCTGGCAGGTGCCAACACAACATAACCAAGAGGAGGCATATGTTGAGTAAAAAGTGGAAAGGTGGCGCTCTTCCATATTTATAAACACTGGGTATTAAATATTTAATTTGTTACTTAGACCATTTGGTTTATCTAAAACTATTTAGTGAGCTGCATAAGCTGAACATCAATCTATTATGTATAATCAAGCACAACTTGTATTATAAAGTAAGTGTGTCCTACTCCTGGAAATGGCATTGCTGCATGTACATACGCATTTACATTATGCAGTTGAATGTTGACATTGTTAAGAATGTTCACTTCATAGACTCCTTGGAGGATAGGAAGAGAGAGCTGTAATGATTTCTCTCTTGTGTTACCTCAAACACACACACTTCAGTATGGGATGTCTTCGCCTTGGTGATCATACACTTTTTGTCAAGTGGTTGCAGATTGTACATAGTATCCTAGAAGGGCAGAACTAGGTTAGTACCTTGTAACTCTGTCCCCAATATATTTTTGTTATTAAGATTTTAATAAAGATCTTGTCCAGTTTGTTTTTTCAATGTTGTGCCACATGAGTTTGGGGTGTTGCAGGGTTGGAGAAAATACTCTAGCCCAGGGTTGTCCAAACTCGGTCCTCAGGGCTCCTTAGCAGGGCAGGTTTTCCAGGTGACATGTGAAATAATTATATCACCTGTGTATCTGTTACAATGTGTTAATCAGTAATGAATACACCTGTGCTCCAGCAAGCAGATATGGAAAACATGCACTGTTATGGGGCCCCTAGGACTGGATTTGTGAAACACTGCTCTAGTCTATATTTGTGTGAAAATTGCATAATTATTATATATGGTAATGTTTCTCCCGCATCTGCCCACTTCACTAAATTAGAGCCGGCATGTACGGAGCTTGGCCCCGCCTCCAGTGATGTAATGCTTGTTTGGGGTCTTTTACCACTGTAAAAAGACCCAAAACAGGCATTATGTCACTGGGGGTGGGGCCAAAATGATGCGATTCGCAAAGACCCGCCCAACACCCCTCGTGCCCTCTAGGAACTCTCGGACCCGGCCAACAAAAAGTTGATATGCTAATACCACAGCAGTAGCCCACAGATATAGATACAGACACACTGAAGGAACTTTATATTGAGTTTGAAATTGAACACAGAAGCAAGTCCCGGAATGGAAGATATAGTAGGTCTGCCTGCCCAGTTCTCTCTGTAGCATCACCGAAGCATGTAAATAAGTTGGGGATAGCAGCAATGGTATAATTGGGCCAGGACAAAGACTTCCAAGGAGCAGTTAGGGTACTATGTAAGATGAATTAATTATGTTAGATGAATTAATACCAACATTTTCTTGAGATAACTGGTGGCTCTTATTCTTTGTGTATGGACAACTACATAATGACAATTTTAATGGTGCAACAGTGAATTAGGATCCAAAAAATATGGAAAATGTCAATTTTCTCTTGTTCTGTTTGCTTGGGTATGTGAAATGTCAATATTGTTTTTATACTTTTATAAATTGGGTATTCAAACTAGCCTAATAGTCAATTAGACCAATTCCACTTTTTATTATAGCCACTCCCACTCGTCTTTACTAATTTCCCATAACTACTCTGCGCCAACAATCTGCTTTCTTTCTGATTGATACAGCCCTGACGCTTTTTCTTAGGACTACATCACTGTTTAACAGATATATCAAATGCCATGTTACACCAGCTCACTCATATCTAGACTTGATCTTGAGTCTTATAAAACACATCCCTTACCATTCATCAGTTTCTATAGGCCAATAACAGTTTATCTCCTTTTATCTGAAGACCTCAATCAATTTCATTTCTTGAACATTAATTTCTTTTAAGCTACAGGGATTCCAAACCATTCAGAAAGTTAGGTTTTTATGTTTCGTGTAAATCATTTATGACTGTAGGTAAAATATACTTAAAGGGTTTTTCATCCAGCCTGAACTTTACAGTTTTGTAAAAATAATCAATGCTTTTTCATTATTTGATTTCCAAAATCAGATATGCCTTCCCAAAACAAATTGAAGATGACACAGCATGCAAACTATTCACATACCCTTCAGATATGAACTTGTACAAGCATCTTCTTTTTTTGGAAGTGAATTAAAACCTTTTTATTTTTCTTAAATGTGTGATGAAATGGTGTTTATAACTTTCTTTTGTGCTTCATCCACATGGTTCACTTGCTGCATACCGCTGGGTGAGCAGTTATGTTTTTTCTGTTTGGTGTTCTCGGAATGTGACGTTATAAGTACATGTTATTCATTACTGAAAAGCAAGCACTGTATTTCTTAAAGTTAACTGACTCCTCAGTCTAATTTTACTATGGATAAGGAAAAACAACATGACATCCCTGCAAAGAATAGAAATTAAGTCTTTATTAGGCATACAACATGAGTAATACAGTATATACACAGACATAGAACAGTCCCAGTAAATGGAAGCTGTACTATATTCTTCAACATACGAAAACATAATTCCATGTTTAACCGTTTATAAAGTTATTCCACTATTATCTAAATTGTGGGGATTCAAATTTGCTGTTTGAGTCCTTATAAATTCAAGTGTATAACCTTGATAACCAAGAGGGTCACAAACCATTTTGCCCCTGCTGCTAGGTTTACTTTCTTGAATTACCCGTGAACAAGCCAAATAGGTGAAACATATGTTGAGTTTAGGACATTCTCTTTGGTTTTGGTTCGGATTTAAGGTTTTGGATTCGTTTTTTTTTTGAAAAAAAAATAATAAGTGTAAAAATCAAGTTTTTGGGCTTATTTTCACTCCTACGCTATTATTAACCTCAATAACATTCAATAACAATCATTTCCACTAATTTAAAGGCTATTCTGAACACCTAACACCTCACAATTTTTATTTTTTTTTAGTACATAACGTTGCAACGAGGTATCTTTTTGGACTGCGTAGAGGAGTGTTCCACACAATATAATTAAAAACCCATCAACTGGTCTGAATTACACCCAAAAATAGTATCTGCACTGCGTAGAGTAGTGGGCACTGGGCACCACAATAAAATATATAGAAAACCTTCAACAGGTCTGAATTACACCCAAAAATAGTATCTGGACTGCGTAGAGCACTGGCCACTGGCCACCACAATATAATATATAGAAAACCTTCAACAGGTCTGCATTACACCCAAAAATAGTATCTGGACTGCGTAGAGTAGTGGGCACTGGGCACCACAATAAAATATATAGAAAACCTTCAACAGGTCTGAATTACACCCAAAAATAGTATCTGGACTGCGTAGAGTAGTGGGCACCACAATAAAATATATAGAAAACCTTCAACAGGTCTGAATTACACCCAAAAATAGTATCTGCACTGCGTAGAGTAGTGGGCACTGGGCACCACAATAAAATATATAGAAAACCTTCAACAAGTCTGCATTACACCCAAAAATAGTATCTGCACTACGTAGAGGACTGGCCACTGGCCACCACAATGTAATATATAGAAAACCTTCAACAGGTCTGCATTACACCCAAAAATAGTATCTGCACTGCGTAGAGGACTGGCCACTGGCCACCACAATATAATATATAGAAAACCTTCAACAGGTCTGCATTACACCCAAAAATAGTATCTGGATTGCGTAGAGTAGTGGGAACTGGGCACCACAATAAACAATATAGAGAAAACCTTCAACAGGTCTGAATTACACCCAAAAATAGTATCTGGACTGCGTAGAGTAGTGGGCACTGGGCACCACAATAAAAAATATAGAGAAAACCTTCAACAGGTCTGAATTACACCCAAAAATAGTATCTGGACTGCGTAGAGTAGTGGGCACTGGGCACCACAATAAAATATAGAGAAAACCTTCAACAGGTCTGAATTACACCCAAAAATAGTATCTGCACTGCATAGAGGACTGGCCACTGGCCACCACAATAAAATATATAGAAAACCTTCAACAGGTCTGAATTACCCCCAAAAATAGTATCTGCACTGCATAGAGTAGTGGGCACAGGGCACCACAATAAAATATATAGAAAACCTTCAACAGGTCTGCATTACACCCAAAAATAGTATCTGGACTGCGTAGAGTAGTGGGCACTGGGCACCACAATAAAAAATATAGAGAAAACCTTCAACAGGTCTGAATTACACCCAAAAATAGTATCTGCACTGCATAGAGGACTGGCCACTGGCCACCACAATAAAATATATAGAAAACCTTCAACAGGTCTGAATTACCCCCAAAAATAGTATCTGCACTGCATAGAGTAGTGGGCACAGGGCACCACAATAAAATATATAGAAAACCTTCAACAGGTCTGCATTACACCCAAAAATAGTATCTGCACTGCGTAGAGGACTGGCCACTGGCCACCACAATTTAATATATAGAAAACCTTCAACAGGTCTGCATTACACTGCACATACGGCTGCTCCTCCATCCTCTCCATCATATACATGTTGGAGTTTCAGCGTGTCAAAACCTCTTGTTTTTGATAATGACAGTGCATTTTGAATATTTTTCAATTTGCCCCACAACACTGAATGTACTTTATCTATGATACGCATCTATCTTTCTTGACTGCGTAGTGTGGTGGCCCCGGTACACAATTTGGTACCGAGGCCACAATATAATTAAAAAACCCTCCATGGGTCAGAATTCCACCAAAAAAGGGTATGGACTGCGTAGTGTGGTGTGCCCGGAACACAATTTTTTACAGCGCCAACAATATAATTAAAAAATTGGGCATCAACTGTCACCGTTGTTTAATATCTGATACACCTAAATATGCACAGTGGAGTGGCCCCGGTAGTAAACGTTGTGAGGAAGCAACCTCCTTCGCCGCTCACTGACCAGGTTACCCGCTGCACTAAAAACTCTTTCCGAGTACACACTGGAGGGGGGACTACTCAGGTAAAATAGAGCCAGTTTGTACAGGGGCTTCCAATCTGCCTTTTTTTCCTGCCAGTAACAATATGGACTGTCTGACATGTCTACTTGGATGGTGTCAGCAAAGTAATCCTCCACCATTTTTTCAATTGTGACAGCATCCAATGCAGCGACAGTAGACATGTCTGCAATGGTTGCCAGGTCCTTCAGTCCGGACCAGATGTTATCAGCATCCCCGCCAGTGCCTCTCTTAGGAAAACTGAGCTTTTTCCTCGCAGCCATAGATGTGGAAGAAAATGAGGGTTTCCTATGTTGTAGGTGGCTGTGTAGGCTTGAATGGCCTTTTGATGCTCCTCCATCCTCTGCAGCATATAGAGGGTGGAGTTCTAGCACGTCACTACCTCTTGTTAATTGAGATTGCAATGCTTGTAAATACTTTGAAGATAATAAAAAGCAGGCTGCACAAACTGTGGAGCTAGAAAGTTAAATTAAATAGACCACGTTTTTTTTGTGGCTAGTATCTATGCCCCCCCTCCCCCCCCCCGCCCTACACTTGTAGTTGAATATAAAAAAAGCAGCCTGCATAGACTGTAGAACTAGAAATTCAAATATACAAAGAAATGGACAAAGGCAGTTTAGTATCTGTCTGCATCAGATCCCCTCTCCACTAGGAGTAAAATAGAAAACTATTCAGCCGTTATATAATCTAGAATATAAATAGGAATTGAGAAAGGCAATTTGGTATCTGTCTGCATCATAATCATCAACATCCTCCTCACCCCCAGCTACATCAATATCCTCCTCCCGGTGTACAACATTCACACCTTCATTAGCCAAATCTGTAACTGGACTGTGGGTGATCCTTCCAGCATATGCAGAGGGCGTGCTGCAAATGGTGGAAGGAGCCACCTCTTCCCGTACAGTGATGGGAAGGTCAGGCTTCGCAACCACCAACACCCTTGGACTCGCCTTATTTGTGATAATTTCTCTTTAGAAGGCCGAGTTGTTTGCTGTTTTGTTGCTGACACCATAACTCTCTTCAATTTTTTGTAGGGGGGGGAGGAGGAGGAGGGCTAAGATCCTTGGGTGAAGCTGAACCACTAGTCATGAACACGGGCCAGGGCCTAAGCCGTTCCTTGCCACTCCGTGTCGTAAATGGCATATTGGCAACTTTACGTTTCTCCTCAGATGATTTTAAGTTTCTCTTTTTGCTACTTTTACTTAACTTGGGCTTTTTGGATTTTACATGCCCTGTACTAGGAGATTGGGCATCGGGCTTGTAAAACGACGTTGATGGCATTTCATTGTCTATGTCATGACTAGTGGCAGCAGCTTCAGCATTAGGAGGAAGTGGGTCTTGATCTTTCCCTACTTTATCCTCCAAATTTTTGGTCTCCATTATATGTAGCACAAGATACTGCAGAATGTGTGAACTGGGTAATATTGCAGTACCAATGGACTTATACTGCTGGATTGGTTTTGCAAATTTGGTTATAATTATTTTTTTATTTTTTTTATAACTTTTTTTTTATTTTTTGAAAACTTGGGAATAATGGGGAAATAACTATGGCCTTAGAAGCACAGAGCACAGGACACAGCACCACTGGACTGAACAGGACACAGCACAGGACCCAGCAGCACCACTGAACTCAGCAGGACAGAGCACAGGACACAGCACCACTGGACTGATACTGCAGAATGTGTGAACTTTGTAATATTGCAGTACCACTGGACTTTTACTGCTGAATGTGTGAACTTGGTAATATTGCAGTACCAATGGGCTTATACTGCAGGATTGGTTGTGCAAATTTTGTTGTAATTAAAAAAAAATTAAATTAGTTTTTTGTATTTTTTTTAATAACTTTTTTTTATTTTTTTAAACACTTGGGAATAATGGGGAAATAACTATGCCCTTAGAAGCACAGAGCACAGGACACAACACCACTGGACTGAACAGGACACAGCACAGGACCCAGCAGCACCTCTGAACTCAGAAGGACAGAGCACAGGACACAGCACCACTGGACTGAAGTGAACAGGACACAGCACAGGACCCAGCAGCACCACTGAACTCAGAAGGACAGAGCACAGGACACAGCACCACTGGACTGAACAGGACACAGCACAGGACCCAGCAGCACCACTGAACTCAGAAGGACAGAGCACAGGACACAGCACCACTGGACTGAGCACAGCACAGCACAGCACAGAACTGAACAGCACGAGATATAGCAGGACAGAGGACCACCTAACACACCCTCCCTCTACCCTGATCAATGCCCGAGTGAAGATGGCGGCGACTAGCAGGGAATTTATAGGATCCGAGTATCGCGAGATCCGACAGCGGGATTATGAGTCAGAGCCTCGGTTTCAGATTTGAATTTGGCGCCAATACCCGAATCTGTCTCGGATCCGACTCGGATCGGCAACGTTCAGGTGGGCTCGGATTTCAGAAATCCGAGTGCGCTCATTTCTATAAAATAGTAATGCCTATGTGAATCACAAGAATAGAGAGATTTCCTGTTTAGCAGAGTGTACTCATAGCTGATGGCAATCAATTTAAAATGATGACATAGTTCCATTTCCCGCAGCTAACGGAGGGTTTAACTAGTAAAGCTTTAACTGTGGTGGATGTTTTACCTATATTGGTAAATTACCTTATTGTCTACTAATTGCAGCACTGTCCTCACTACTGGGCTTTCCTCAAATTATTGCATCCAATAATTGCCCACAATTCATAGGATAGGTCGGGGTCGGCAACACTTGGCACGCGTGCCAGATGTGTCATGCGGACCACTTCTTTCTGGCACACCGAGCTTCGCAGCTGTCTCATTAAAAGTGAAGCAACTCCTGTGGAATGGAAGATCAACATCAAATGTAACTTGGAGGAATAACATTAGCTGAGGGCATAACTGTGATGATATTATGAACTGGGGGCACAACTGTGAGGGATAACAGTAGCTCGGGGCACAACTCTAAAAGCTAATATTAGCTGGGGCATAACTGTGTGTGAGGGATAACATTAACTGGGGGCATAACTGTGAGGGATAATATGAATTGGGGTCACAACTATAAAGAATGAGATAAACTGGGGGCAAAACTATAATAGATAATATGACTGGGGAACAATTATAAGGCATAATATGAACTGAGGGAACACCTATGTGGCATAATACTGGGGGCACAGGTTTGAGGTTAGGGCGGCACGGTGGCATAGTGGTTAGCACTTCTGCCTTACAGCACTGGGGTCTTGAGTTCAATTCCTGACCATGGCCTTATCTGTGAGGAGTTTGTATGTTCTCCCCGTGTTTGCGTTGGTTTCCTCCGGGTGCTCCGGTTTCCTCCCACACTCCAAAAACATACTGGTAGGTTAATTGGCTGCTATCAATTGACCCTAGTCTATGTGTGTCTGTTTGTCTCTGTGTTTGTGTATGTTAGGGAATTTAGACTGTAAGCCCCAATGGGGCAGGGACTGATGTGAATGAGTTCTCTGTACAGCGCTGCAGAATTAGTGGCGATCTTTAAATAAATGGTGGTAATAATAATAATAATAATAGTATGATCTGGGGCACAACTGTGTGGCATAATATGAACTGGGGACACTATTGTGTGGCATAACAAGAACATTTATTTGGTTGTCCCATTACTATTATTATTATAATGATATTACCATTATACAATAAGAAATAAAGAAATGCTATATAAATATAAATACACAGTGGTGGAAGTGGAAATTTAGAAGTGGGGGTATGGATAATGTAAGTTAATGGAATTTGATAGTCAATCAAAACAGTAAAATAAATGGCATGTGGCATACCACTGTATAACAGCACTCTTCAACCAGTATATATTGTAAGGTAATCAGGGGAATAGGTACCATTTCCTGTGGTAGATGGCGACGAACAGCAGTAAGAAGTTACTTGAATGCAGAGTTTTTCGGTGTAACTGGCCTCAACTAGTTTTATTAGAATAAACAAAGTAAACAAAACACAAATAAAAACCTTGGGCCTGATTCATTAAGGTTCTTAAATGAAGAGGATTCTCATTTCAGTCTCCTGGACAAAACCATGTTACAATGGAAGGGGTGCAAATAAATGTTCTGTTTTACACATAAGTTAAATACTGCCTGTTTTTTCATGTAACACACAAATATCAACTTTAAATTTCAGTGTACAAATAAGCTATCAAATATTTGTGTGTTACATGAAAAAACAGGCAGTATTTAACTTGTGTGCAAAACAGAACACTTATTTGCACCCCTTCCATTGTAACATGGTTTTGTCCAGGAGACTGAAATGAGTATCCTCTTCATTTGAGATCCTTAATGAATAAGGCACCTTGCCTGTCCGGCACTTACTTAAACATTTGTGGAGGCCCTCTCTCCTGTGCAGGAGTTTATGTCCCACACACAAACAAATGTTATGTGTTTAGAAGACATGATTTGACACTAGATTCATCATGAAGTTGTTATATAAGTTAGGTTTTACCGGCAATGTGCCATTCTCCCACCTTACCTCAAGGATTGATTCATAATTGCAAGATAAGAAGTGAATGGGAAAATCAGACGAAACATTTGGGATGTTATTTCTTGCTTATGGGGTCTACCTGGCTGTGAATAGGAATGCATGAAATATTCAACATTTTGGAGAAAATAGTCAATGAAACTATGTCAGTGTTATGTAAATTAACAGACGTAGTAAGGGCTCATAGGATGGTAATAAAAAATAATAAAGTTTTAGATTTTCTGTTACCCAGTAAAGAGGGAGTGTGCGCATTATTAGGACAAAAGTGTTGTTCTTTCATACAAGACAATATCAAAGACCAATATTGTAAACTTTTAGAAAAAACATGGAATAGAGTAATCAGGGTTTATGTCCCTTGTTAGAAAACTTTTGTTGCTGAAATCATGCAGTCTATATTTACTATAACTTGTGTTTTATATTATATTTTTATATGTATCATTTGGTTGATAGGTTTCCAATCACATTATTTAAATTTGAGTGTGTAAGTGTTCCTATCTTGAAATGTTTATTAGAGCATATCTCTATGTTGTCACAAACTAAATATCAAATCACCTCTGATGTTAGTAATAAGGATTCTAAATTAGGAACATAGGCTTACCATATGTTAATGATATTGTTAATCATGGAGTTTATATGCCATTGTATTAGCAGGTCTAAATTAATGTAAAGTGTTATTCTGAAATACAAGCTATAAAAACCAGGATCCTTTAAACAAGGTTAATTATAAGTATGCTTGATTATTATTAGAACAGGTAACACTTCTGAATAATGAAAATGAGATTTCAAACATGGCTACATGGAAACATTTAAATATCTATAACAGTAGTATGTAAGGATAATAGAGTTATACATAAATCAGTTTGAATATTAGACAGTTATAATTCAGAAAAATACTTTTGTTATATGGGTTAATTCATAAATTAATATAATTAGTCCTATAAATGATCAGGTTAGATTAACCCTGATCTTTCAAAGGGACATAAGGATTTATGAAAAGTTCATATTTGTACTCTTGACATAGTCATTGTTTATTTTTCAACATCTAAGTCCAATATGAACAAAGAGTTGGATCATTGCCATTAAGAACCTAAAAAAACAATATTCTTTGTTTTTTTAGTTTTTTAATTAGAGTTCAATGTTTCACAGAAGGGACTTATTTTTTTTAAACATTCAAATACTCTTAATTGTGTTTTAAACCCATAATTTTATTTATATAATTAATAAATTAAATTATAATGGTGTGTTACTTAATGTTAAATAAGATCAAAAATAAATTTGAAACACACAATGGAGCTTAAATGTTTATTGATGAGTGAGGAGAATGAACTAGGTTTTAAAAAAATATATTCTATTAGCCCCATGTAAATTAGCATTCAAAGTGTAGTATGACTAAGCCATTTGAATGAATAATATAATAGCAACAGGCTTATGTAGATGGGAGGTAGACGGTAGGAGAACATTCAAGCAGAAAGTAGCATTAATAATAAGCTGCTCAGTTGCATTTCAAAAGGTTCTTTCTATAAAAGTCACTAAAGTTTGCATGATTATAAAAGAATAACCAAAATATAGTAAATTATATGAGATGTACAGAGAATGAAAACTATAAAAAAAAGTTGGAACACTGAGATGAATTAAAATGATCTTAGGCTGATATAAGATGATCTAATAAAAAAACATAAAAAATATATACATATAAATATACCTCTATAAACTCAATTTTATATATAAATTATTATATGTATTATGGTGATTAAAAAACCTAGCTCAAGGAAGGTTGGCACTAGTTGTGGAGTTTCTTATAGGTTACGACATCCACAGTTCAGTTTACAGGGGCTCTCTTTTTATACAGTTTTAGACACAGCCTCACAGGCTTTTTTTAGAATCAGGATGCAACCTGTTTACCCAAAAATTAATTTATATGTAATGCAAAGCTAGCAATATTTACGCTTATCTGTGATATCCTAAAACCTTGCTATGATTCCCTGCGTCTTATTTTGGACACAGTGGACATCTGACAGCAAGTCTAATTACCTCTTCCTTTCCCTGAAATTTTGAAGTTGAAGTTTAGATTATTCCTAATTTGTCATTTTTTATTCTTTTTTTCTGAAATTTGGCAAGCGGCACCTGTGGACAGTTCTCCATTCACATGCCAAATTTCAGCTTAATAGCTTTAATACGTTTTAAAATGTAGACCCTCAAACACCATGCCCCCCCTCTCACAGATTTATAATGGAATGTCATTTATTAGATGCAACCTTAATATAAGGGCACAACTGTGCCCTTATAATTCTTTATGAAACATTCTGGATACACATGAAGGAGTAGCAGAAAGTTGCAACAGAAAAACTGAGATAATCACCAAAACATAGAAGAGCAACAAACAATGACCCAGAAGTCACAGAACATATTCGAAGCCATAATGTTACTTTTTTTATACTTAAAATATATTAAAAAAGAGCGGGGGGACAGTGTGCTCAGGGCCAATACTTATAGACCATAGTGAGTGCATACCACGAGAATGGAAGAATAGAAGTGTATTCTGAACGAATGTGCCGTAGGAACGCGGGCTCTAGTGAACTGCGAGAATAGGAGAGGAGGGATGCAAGCTGGTTACACCAAGTGATACTGGGCAGGGATAAGACAACATTGTATTCATTTGATTCCTTGAACTCCAGCCAGTTGCAACATGTAGACATGAAAACTGAATATTTATCTGTGGCCGACAAAATGTTGTCATCCATTGACATATAAAAGCCCACCCTGTGGAACCACTTGCTTATTGAAGGAGTTTAAGTCGAGTGCCAGTCCAGAGGAATATTTATCCTCGCTGCGTTATTCAGAAGTTTCAGCAATTACTTTTTGTATCTGGAATACTGGTGTGGGAGAGTAGCCTGAAGCAAGGATCCTCTGGAACCTCATTGCCAACTATCTTTGCTGAGACTTAGAGTACTTCCCTCCAGAAAGGAGTAATATGTGAACAACCCCACCATATGTGAAACAGCACACCAGGAGCGCTATTACATATACAGTAGGTAAGCGAGACCTGAAGTTGGAATTTATGTAGAAAGCGGGACATCTATATCTTCTGGTGACAAGCTTATATTAAGTCTCAATCACCAAAACACTTAAAGAGCACCCATGGTTGGCTTGAAAGATCTTGGGGCAAGATAATTGAATGGAAGTCGAGGCTAAGTCTCTATCCCAGGGCACCATGAAGGAGGTTTTGGGCTTAAAGGGGTCTTCTAGGAGAATTTGGTATATACCTGATATGGCATGTGTGGAAGTGGCCTGGGAAGCACATAGCATCTCAAAGTGTTATACCTCCCCCCTCCAAATGGTCTTAACCTTCCCCTTGGAGCTAATGAAATGTACTACCTGCATATAGCCTAAATATTCCCTGTCTTCCAAAGAGTACCTGGCTCGGAGTTCTGAGAAGGAGCATAATCTCCTGTTTATTACCAGTTGGCCTAACCTGGTAACACCCGCTTGAGTCCCAGAAAAACCCTGGGCAAGAACAGGAGGGAAACCAGGAGTAAACAGGATGGGGGACATGGGTGAGTTGAAACACAGCTACGTGAACGCAGCCTTCCCCATATTCAGAAGGTGGGGCCAACAGTGGAGTAGGGCACTCTCACAATTTTGGAGAGTCAAAGAAATATGTGTAGTGGAGTGCCAACAGAGGAATTTCAACATTGTTTGTTCCCATCCCCCTTGTTCATTCCATAATTCTACTAAGGGACACCGCGTGGTGGTAACTCGTGAACATAGGCAGTTGCATTCCTCCTTGGTGTTTACACCTAAACAAGATAGCGTGCTTAAACTGTGGCCTCTTCCCTCCCCAGACAAAGTCACAAACAGCTTTCTGGAGGTCAATAAAGAACCACAAAAGAATTCTAATTGGGACAGTTTGCAAAATGTAGAGCACTTTGGGGAGTATGTTTACTTTTACAATGTTAATTCTGCCAAACCAGGAGAATTTTGAGGTGGACCATAACCAAAGCTGTCTACGAATTTTAGCAAGCAGTGAGGAGTAATTTAGCTTGAATAAATGAGCATTGTCTATGGCGATTGAGATCCCAAGATAGCAGATATGAGTGGGCTTTTTAAAGGGAAGGTGGACTGTAGGCCAGCAATTAAGTTCATAGGAGCAGATATATTAAGCATGTTAGACTTAGGATAATTAATTTTGAAATTGGACAGATGGCCAAATTTAGAAAATTCTAACATCATTTCAGGAATAGTCATGGTTGGGATGGAGACTATGGTAAGAAGGCCATCAGCAAATAAGGCTAGACCATATTCTTTATTACCTAACTGAAGGCCCGGGACATTTGAATTGCGACAAATTGCTCTGGCAAGGCCTTCCATGGAAAGCACAAAAATTTGCGGGGATAAGGGACAACCCTGGCGTGTGCAACATAGTGATTAATTCTGATCTTGGAAATAAGGAAGTTATAATCATCATCATCCCCATTTATTTATATTGCGCCACTGATTCCGCAGCGCTGTACAGAGAACTCATTCACATCAGTCCCTGCCCCTTTGGAGCTTCCAGTCTAAATTCCCTAACGTACACACACAGAGAAAGAAAGGCTAGGGTCAATTTTGATAGCAGTCAATTAACCTACCAGTAGGTTTTTGGAGTGTAGGAGGAAACCGGAGCACCCGGAAGAAACCCACGCAAACACAAAGAGAACATACCAACTCCACACAGATAATGCCAAAATCTTATGAAAACAAGAAGGATGAATACCCATATGCACCAATCAACTTTATCAAATGCCTTTTTGGTGCCAGTGGATAGGAAAATAGTCAGTGACGAAGTTGAGGAAATTAAATTAATTAAATCTATTATTTTAGTGGCGCTGTCTCTCGCTTCCCTTTCAGGCACAAATTTCAGTTGATCGTTGTGAATCAGTGACAGAAAGAGACATTTGAGACATTTGGCAATCAATTTGGCAAACAATTTGATGTCCACATTAAGGAGAGAGATTGGTTGGTAGCTGGAACACAATGAAGTGTCCTTCTTCTCCTTTGGTATGACAGTGATATGTGCTTCAAGTGATTGCGCAGAGAAGCCCTTCTCATTCGATATCTTGTTAAAGGCCTGGGGAAGGGTGGGTCCCAATTTATTTTTGAAAGTTTTATAGTAGAAAATTGAGAGCCCGTTAGGACCAGAAATCTTCGCAAGGGGAGATGATTTAATAGTGTACTCTAATTCAAGTAATGTAAAGGGGGAGTCGAATACTAGACACATCTCCTGTGGATACTCTGTCTGACCTCCTGTGTATGACCCCTGCTTGGATTATTTTGCACTCTGCCTGTTTTGCTCGTGACCCTGACACTTCTTGCCTGCACTTTGGACTTTGCTACCGTGCCTGTGACCCCGACCTCTAGCGTGTTTATCGGTTACCCGGCTTGCCTGTGACCCTTGACCTTAGCTATGGTCTTGACTACCCGTTGTCTTCTGCCAGTCTCCTGGCCCGCCGCTGTGGTCCTGCATTACCAACCCACACTACACTTGGAGCTATGTCCTGGGGGCATCCGAGTACCGGTGAGCGCGTCAAGCTCTAAGGGAAAGGCGGCTGCTATAGGTGAAGATCTCCGTCGTCTAGTTCTGTGGGTTGGTGATCAGGGCCAGCAGCCTAACATTATAACCGGCCCTATAGAAATTCCAGAGACAAAATTGGAATGGATGAAAGCGAAACCAAATCGTCTCCATCTCAAGTTCTGGCTGGCCATGTTTACACCCTGTATCAAATGGTCCAGGGATTGGCCCAGCATTTGTCCGCTCAAAAGGAGACCTCCAAGGCTACACAAGTTACGTCAGGTCCCATCTGTGAACCCAAGTTAAACCTGCCGGACCGGTTCTCTGGAAATAGAGCCTTGTTCCGGAACTTTAAGGAGAGCTGCAAGCTCTACTTTTGGCTGAGACCTCGGTCGTCTGGTTCAGAACAACAGAGAGTCGGGATTATCATCTCCCTCCTTCAGGGTGACCCTCAGACTTGGGCCTTCTCCCTGCCTCAGACAAGTCTTACCATGCAGTCGGTATAAGCCTGCATTAGGTCTGCTATAGGATGACCCAGATTGAGTGGCCTCCGCTCCCCTACGGGCCTTAAAGCAAGGTCGGCGGTCTGCAGAAGAATCCTGAGCTGAATTCCGCAGATGGTCACCTGACAGTGAATGGAATGATCCAGCGATACGCAGCAAGTTTTGCCAAGGACTGTCAGAGCAGATTAAAGATTCACTTGTAGAGTACCCTTCTCCCACCTCGTTAGAGAATCTTATGCAACTCGCCATTAAAATTGACAGGAGAACTAAGGAGAGGAAGACAGAGAAAGAGGCATCTTCCTTTTCATCTGCATTTATTCCTGTTCCCACGGATGTTGAGGAACCTATGCAGTCTCCTGAGGAAAGAGACAGAAGACGGTCACAGAGCCTATGTCTCTACTGTGGTACTAATGGCCACTTCTCCCGCTCTTGTCCTAACAAACCGGGAAAAGAGCATGCCTAGGGAATGAGGGGAATGTTCACCTAGGTCTGCAAATTGTTTCCCCAAAAAATTCTGTCCTGATTCCCGCACAAGTCACTTTCGGTGCCAGTTCAGTGGCCCTCTCGGCCTTCATTGACAGGGGAGCTGCAGGCAACTACCTTGACATCGGGTTTGCCCGCTCTGCTGGGATTCCGACTGTGAAGCTCAAATCTGCTATTACTGTTTGTGGCTTAGATGGGAGTCCATTGCCTGGTGGCAAGATTATCTGGGAGACCCCACTACTGCAACTAAACATAGGAGCTCTCCATTCAGAGTCCATGAACTTCCTTTTTATCGACTGTCCGTCAGTTCCGTTGATTCTGGGCCATCCTTGGCTTTCCCGTCATAACCCTGTTGTGGATTGGGTGAAAGGGGAAATTATCCAGTGGAGCTCTCATTGTACACAGTCTTGCTTAACTATGCCTCTGCAAATCATTTAGTCAATTCCTGAGCAGCTTCCCTTACAATATCATGAGTTCTGGGATGTGTTCTCCAAAATTGCTGCTGACACTTTACCACCTCACCGTGACTTTGACTGTGCTATCGAGCTTATTCCTGGTTCCAAGTTACCCAAGGGACGTTTGTACTCTCTCTCTGGTCCAGAGACCAAATCCATGCAGGAGTATATTGATGAAAACCTAGAGAAAAGTTTCATAAGGCCATCTAAATCTCCAGTATGAGCCGAATGCTTCTTCGTATCCAAAAAAGATGGAGGACTAAGACCCTGTATCGACTATCGAGGACTGAATCTCATTACAGTCAAGAACACCTATCCTCTTCCTCTCATCTCCGTATTATTCGATCAGCTAAGCGGTGCTACAGTCTTCACTAAAATCGATCTTCGTGGAGCACATAACCTAATCCGTATCAAAGAAGGAGATGAATGGAAGACAGCGTTCAATACACATTCTGGCCACTATGAATATCTGGTCATGTCGTTTGGTCTTAGCAACGCACCTGCAGTGTTCCAAGATCTGATTAATGAGGTTCTTCGAGAGTTCCTTGACTATTTTGTGGTTGTCTATTTAGACGATATGCTCATTTATTCTAAATCATTATCCATACATCAGGGTCACGTCAAACAGGTTCTACAGAAATTGCGAGAACACTACCTTTACGCCAAACTAGAAAAGTGTGGGTTTGAGGTGCAGAAGGTATCCTTCCTGGGTTACATATTTTCTTCTGAGGGATTCCCCATGGATCCAACCAAGGTCCAAGCTATCCTGGATTGGGTGCAACCAAATAATCTCAAGGCGGTGCAGAGGTTCCTGGGCTTTGCCAATTATTATAGAAGGTTCATTCATGGTTTTGTTGACATTGTGGCTCCTATTGTCGCCCTGGCCCGCAAAGGAATGGATCCAACTAACTGGTCGCCCCAAGCAGTAACCGCATTTGAAAGCTTGAAGAAAGCCTTTGTATCCGCTCAGGTCCTTAGACACCCGGATCCTGAAAAACCATTTGTTCTGGAGGTCTATGCCTCTGACGTCGGTGCCAGCGCTATATTATCGCAGAAGGACCCTCATACTCATCGCCTACACCCATGTGCCTACTTCTCCCATAATTTTTCTTCAGCAGAAGCCAACTACGATGTCGGCAATAAAGAACTATTGGCAATTAAATGGGCCTTTGAGGAGTGGCGACATTGGCTGGAGGGTTCTACACATCGGATCTCGGTTATTACGGACCATAAGAACCTACAATACATACAGTCGGCCAAACGCCTGAACCCCAGACAGGCCCGTTGGTCGCTATTTTTCACCCGATTCAATTATGTGATCACCTACCAACCAGGTTCTAAAAATGTCCGAGCAGATGCTCTGTCCAGAAGCTTCTTGGCACACCATGTTTCAATTTCAAATCCGGAGCCTATCATTCCTTCTTCCATAATCCACGCTGGGCTGACCCAAGACCTGAGCATTACACTTCAAAGGTTTCAAAGATTAGCTCCTGATAATACCCTGGAGGGATGTTTATTTGTTCTGGTTCATTTAAGGAAGGCGGTTCTTGCAGAAGCACATAATAGTAAGACTGCTGGACATCCTGGAATTCAGAAAACATCGGAAATCCTCTCCCATACTGTATGGTGGCCATCGTTACCTACTGACGTCAGGAGTTATGTTCTCTCTTGCGAGGGTTGTGCCAGGAATAAAGTTCCCAGGAATCGTCCGATAGGCCAGTTGGTTCCATTGCCCATTACTGCAAAACCCTGGACTCACTTGTCCATGGACTTTACAGTCGATCTGCCACTCTCTGCAGAACCCATATGGTGTTGTGGTAGACCGATTCAGCAAGATGTCACACTTCATACCACTAACCAGGCTTCCTAGTGCTCGAAATTTGGCTATCCTGTTCATCCAGCATATATTCCGTCTCCATGGACTTCCTATTGACATCATTTCTGATCGTGGTTCCCAATTCATAGCACAATTCTGGAAATTCTTCTGTACCCTTCTTGGCATCAAGATTAATCTTTCATCAGCATACCACCCTCAGTCTAATGGGCAAACTGATAGGGTTAACCAGTCCTTAGAGCAGTTCCTACGTTGTTACACTTCAGAATTTCACGACAACTGGTCCTCCTTGTTACCCTGGGCAGAGTTTGCCTACAATAATTCGTGTCATGCATCTAATCAAACCTCTCCATTCTACTGCAATTTTGGTTTTCATCCCAGATCCAATTCCTTGTATCCTCTTAAGTCCGCTGGTATTCCGGAGATTCGTTCCACAGCCAGGGATCTCAAGGTCATCTGGAAAAAAGTGCAGTTGTCACTAAGAAAAGCCTCATTTTTTGCAAAAAAACTTTCGGACCGCCACCATATCACCTGCTCCCTAAAAAGTGGGCCAGAAAGTGTGGCTGTCTACACGCAATATTAGGCTCAGACAGCCTTGCAGGAAACTGGGGCCTAAATTCATCGGTCCCTTCCTCATTGTCAAACAGATTAATTACATAGCTTTTAGATTGAAAATTCCTGGTTCCTTAAGGATCCCCAACACATTCCATTGCTCCCTGCTTAAACCTGTGCTATACTAGCTTCCAAGTTCGCATGTACAGAATCGGAACAAACCTCAAAAATATATAATTCAGAAGGGTCAGGTGCACTTCCTAGTACAGTGGAGGAATCGTGGTTTGGAAGAGCGCTCCTGGGTTCTGCTAGGCAAATTCATGCTACAACACATCTGAAGGAGTTCTTCAAAAAATGTCCTAAGAAACCTGGGTGTCGGGGTTCCTAAACCCATCCTCAACGGGGGGGGTACTGTCACGAGCCGCGGCGGTACTCACAGCCACCGCGTCTAGCTTCCTGCGCCCCCTGGCGTCCCGGTCGTCACCTTGATGACCGGGACGTCATTTCCGCCTAGCACCCGACTGTTGCCAAGGCAATGGTCGGACGCTTATCATTGTAGCGCCGCGTCCCGGCAACATGGTACAGCCGGGCGTGTGAGCAAAGTTAAAGTAATAGCTTGAAAGCTATTTAGGTCTAATTTATTAATAAGCTAGGGTCTGTGTGTTATTTCAGAGCTAGGCTCTGATTGGCTGACTGCTGTATTTAGGGCAGTGAGGTCTGCAGCCTCACTGCCGGTTATAGAGTATCTGTTCCAGTCCTGCTGACCTGCTCCTGTTCACTTGCCCTATCCCAGGGGTGTCCAACCTTTTTGCTTCCCTGGGCCACATTGGAAGACGACGAGTTGGTTTGGGCCGCACATAAGATACACTAACAATAATGATAGCTGATCATCCAAAAAACCATAGAAGACATAGTTAACATATATATATGAGAAAGAAAGTGATTATATATATATATATATATATATATATATATATATATATATATATTATCACTTTTTTTTCAATTCCCCTTATACTTACCTTTCAATCGCCCTGTTCAAAAAATCCTCTCTAGTTATTATACTATAATCACTTCTTGTATTGTTTCGATGCAATATCAATAAAGTGCATTGTATATCAGGGTGCCCTGACCAGGCCTGCGGTGCCTGACATATACATCACTGTGACTCCAAATTGTGACCTGTTTTGCTAATTACACCACTATGTTAGTTAAGGGATAACAACATATAATGGGCCAAAGAGAAAAATATATAATGCCCTATTAGCATTACAAGTATAAGTATGTAGCAGAAAGATAAGGTCCATGATGCTCCAGGACCAGGTGACTTTTATTCACTGGTCAGCGTCCCTTGAAATAATAAAAAAAATCCCCCTTAACTTACCTTTTAATCGGCTTGTTCTCCTGTCTTCTTCTCTTCTTTTCTCCAATTCTGTGCTGCTGATTGTTCTTCTTGCGCGGGTGACTCCTCTGTGCTGCGCTCCGCAATGGATGTTGGGCGTGATGACATCACGCCCGACATTCACTGCGAGCACCGCACGGAGGAGGAGACAAGGGAGGGAGCCGGAGTACCAGCTGACGTGACCGCGTGACCGCAAGGTAAGTATTTTCTTTTCCTTTTTTTTGCAGGATTTTTTTTTCCATTAACAGTGCTGCCCCCTTGCCACAACCAAAACTCCTTCTGGGCCACATTTACAGGCCTGCTGGGCCGCATGCGGCCCGCGGGCCGTGGGTTGGACTCTGCCTGTTTTGCTCATGACCCTGACACTTCTTGCCTGCACTTTGGAATTTGCTACCGTGCCTGTGACCCCGATCTCTGGCGTGTTTATCGTTTACCCGGCTTGCCTGTGACCCTTGACCTTGGATATGGTCTTGACTACCCGCTGTCTTCTACCAGTCTCCTGGCCCGCCGCTGTGGTCCTGCATTACCAACCCACACTACACTTGGAGCTAAGTCCCTGGGGGCATCCAAGTAACGGTGAGCGCGTCAAGATCTAAGGGAAAGGCGGCTGCTATAGGAGAAGATCTCCGTCGTCTAGTTCTGTGGGTTGGTGATCAGGACCAGCAGCCTAACACTGGGGGAAAGTCTACCAGGTCGTGTAAATGGGTGTATGAACCGAGTCTGTCATCTGACGAATCCACAAGTCCACCACTATGTCCAAATATCTATGGCTTATAAATAAATATATATATGTTTTATATATATATATATATATATATATATATATATATATGTATATATAAAACTCGGGAAATTGCAGGGACGGCAGTAAGAAAGTGGTATTAGTGTCAGAGGGGACAACAGATAGAAAAAGCTGTCACAAAGAGAGACTTTTTTGGATTCAGAAATTAAACACATTATCACCAAGAGGTCTTAATGTAGGTGTAGACCTCATTTAGACTAAAGATTATACAATTAGTTAAACCTTATGTTATTAATATAATATTTTAGAATCAATAATCGAAATTAAATATATTTTTAGCCCTTATTGATTATTATTTCTATCCATTATTTTCAAATATACATGGTATTGATTCTCTGTACTAACCAAACTGCGGTGCATTGTATATAAAAAAAAAACTTTGAATCTCTGCACTGACCAAATACATCATTAATGTTCTTCTAACTACTAGAAGCTGTAAAAAACAGTGACGGGTAGTTCCACATAGTGCAGTAAACAGTATCTTTTTCCTCATTCTCCTCTTCCATCAGTTTTACAACTGTAATTTTGGTTTCAGTTTAGTTAATTCCTGTTGGCTTACTAGTGGATCAATAAGTGGTTATATGTCAGTTCTTAATTCTGTAGTAGCAAAAACGTAAGTAAATATAAATGAATATAAAAAGAAAATATTTTAATAGCTTTATAATTTGCATACAATACTTAAGATAAAATAATTAATCTACAATTTATTTTAAAAATTAGTCTACATAGCTTGATAGCCCTGAGGAAGTCAATCCCAGAAATGATTGGTCTCCCTGTGATAGTTTTAGAGGGGGGGCTTCTGTATATGGTTAGCTGAGTAGCATATAAATCATTTCCATTCCAAACATAAAAAGGATACTCATCTAAAATAATTCCAGAGCAATAAAATAAGATTATACAGTTATATTGACGCGTGTAATGTCAGCCTGCTACCCCAGGAGACAGAAACTCTAACTCGATCTTGCGGCAATGGGTATAAGTACGTTCAACTTATGCGACACTTGCATATATATATATATATATATATATATATATATAGTATATATATATAAAGTCCCATCAGAATGCGCTGAAAGAATGCAATTATTATTACCTATTAATAATGTAATCATTAATGAAAATCATTAAAAAAGTTTTTTTTCATATATTTACAAGAAATATAGACAAGCAACCCTGACCATGACATTTATATTTGCAATTAACTCTTTTCGCCCATATGGTGTAGACTGCTAAGATATACCATACACCTGATTGCTCTGGACCAATTTTATCAGCATCTTTATTATATTTAAGATGGAAGAGTGTGAGGATTCACAGCACTAGCTAATGATGACAGCTGTCAGAAAACTAATCAATGCCAGCTACAAACACTTTCCCTCAATTCATGTAATCAGCACTCTGCTGAGAACAGCATTCTAGCTAGTCACCTCACCTGGGCTCCTGCACAGATTTCTTTAATCTGCAATCAGCCTTTCAGTGGAAAGGTCAAGTCAATCAGAACATTTATCATACCTGGTTGTAGACTTTACAAAGTCCCTTAGTTCTAACCTTTGCCGGAACAAAATTTTGTTTTGTATTTCTCTACTTGTGCTTTGAAGACTTGTTTAGTTTGACTGTACAGCACGATTCTACCTTCACCAGTCTTTCGACCTTGGCTTTGTCCCCACTATTCTACCTTCTCCAACTTTGTCCATCACTGTTTTACTTTCTACAATCCTTTGACGTCCACTTGTACCTCACGACCAGTCCTCTCAGGATTAACCGTGTTTTCCGGATGTGATGTGTCTCTGTGTCTCTACCTCAGCGAAGTGGTGCCACTCAGTTGACTATATACAGGATGCTATGGAGATATAAGTAGTAGTGGTACTCAATAGATGATAAATCATATAGATCTATGTGTGATATATGATGAAAAAGTTTTTCTGAATTTTATGTCATGCATTAATAAATTGGTTTATTCTTTTGTATACACATGATTTGCAAGGATTCAATTTGACTTTTTGGTTTGAATTGACATGGTGGTTGAGCACTGTGTATTTAATTACACTAAGTTTATATAGTATGCAAAACCCAAATAGTAACCATGGAGCATCCTAATGTGACCAATTTTGAGTTGCAGCAGACTGTAATCTATATTGTCATTCATGTTGTCAAACAGCCCACTCTTTTATACTAAAGCAACATTCACAGCCAGTATCTGAGAAATAAGAAGAAGGTATCTAAGACCTACTGCACAAACACAAGAGCTACTGTTAAGCACCTGCACCCATTAGTCAGTGTAATTGTCAAACTTGAAAAAAACTAGAGAAGTCTTAAGTGCCTTCAGCTTTCTCAAGTTAATTATAGTGTTAAAAAAACCCTCAGACTAAATTGATGCAAGTTTACACTCTACTAAGAATTGGTCAATTAGAGAGCAACACATGGTACATTACTGTGAAAAAATGTCCACCAATTATACTGTCTTTTGTTTCAATTGGCTACGTCAAATTACTGCCAAATATCCGTCGATCTGTTTACCCATGTGTCCCACAGACTTCATCTTAGCACTGAAAAATTAAAAATGGTCATGGATTTGCAGTTATACAATTGTCATTTTCAGACAGTGCATTTCCAAATCAGCATTACTAAGCTGGTTGTGTACAAATATTTATTTATTTTATTTATTTTCATTTTTAACATTATTACATTTTTATTATTTTACAGAATACACATCTTAGGTCATCAGAAATATACATATTATATTATACATTGATACGGCAGTCTCAAATCTTACTGTAGAATGACATTCTGGAAGTACATATAGCATATTGAATGCTAAGTAACAGAATTCAATTTTAACAAAACAGCATTGAGTGTAAAAGATATTTCTCCTGTTATGTAATCCAAAATAGTTTGCAGGTTGTATAAATAAGTAAAATATATAAAATACATATTTATTAAATGACAGGCATAAGCAGGACATTGCATAAAAATGTTTCTAAGTTATTTCACTATGAGATGGGTCATAATCCAAGCAGCAGAAATTTTTTTTTTCCGGACAACACCTATGAATATTTTGTGTAGACATCTTTGTTCACTTGTCGACACCGATGGCAGTTTCTAATTAAGAGCTATTGTTCTTTTTAGCGTAGAACAATAGGTAGTAAAGAAAAATATTTTCATATCTGGATCACTCATTATCTGGTAATATGTCCAATAGACACTACTGATAGTCCAGGGACATCTGCATTGTTTAGAGTACCAGTTGCCAGAATCTAGAATTTCATTTGAAGAACTAAACCTAGGCTTTGTCCCACTCCAGATGAACAAGATTACTAGGCTTTTCATGTATTTAAAGTTTTTGGAGGATAGAGATTACAGAACTCTGAAATACATACACCAACTTTTGGAGGAAGATATTTTAAGTAAGTTAGCTTAACCTATAATAGACAGAGACAGTTTTTGCCCAGAAAGCAGTTTGTGCTTAATAAAGGCACATAAGGGAAGCACATTGAGATGTACACATCCTTTTGTTTTAACAAAACAGCTATTTCTAAATATTTGAATGGAGTTACCCCAAAATAAATACGTGGCACTTTCTTTCTCTCTGGGTGCTTCATGTAAAGCAAAAAGGTTTGATTTGTCCCAATTAATAAGCAGACCAGAAAATAAACCAAATATACAATAAACATTGAAGACATAAATGAGTAGAATAACATACAAATAATTTTACTTCTCTAACTCCCCTATTTCAATTTGTGAATACTTTTATCACATTCATCCATCCAATCCATCCAATCCATTCAATCCATTACATTCCCTTATAGATTGTGGCAGGAGTTCAACATCTAGGGCAAACAGGATTGAGGAGCCTTCTGGCTCTACTAAATGGAAAAGGGTGTGATTTGAAATTTCTATCCTCACTCTTGCTTGTATCAAACATATGAAATTCGGGCAAAAGGCAACCTTCCCCATGCCAGCCCAGATATATACCATTCAGTGGAATTAAGGGCCTTGGAAGCATCTGGTGAGGCTAGGACTCTATTCCCCTAACTATCACGATTTGCCATTATATTATGGAATACTCTTCTAAGATTAATTTCCATGAAGGAACCAGGCATGAATCCTGACTGATCAATGTGTATTACAGAAGATATTATTTAATTAAGCCTAACTTTTAGTATTTTACCAAAATGATTGTATTTACACAGAGGATATATAAGACCCACAGTCACAGAGAGCCAATTGATTAATGTCTCTCTCATTTAGGTTGGCAGTCTCCTTGTCTGATTTCCTTCTCAAATAATTTTAGTAGTCTAAGTGCCAGTACCTCTGTCTGAGACTTATTTCACTTTTAGGGGAAACCATCCATTCACAGGGTTTTACTATCTGGGAGCAAGGCAATTTCGACTGAAAATTGAAGCATCAGCAGGTTTAGTTGTTATCATGAGTATGTCCTGCAAATAAGCTTCAAAATCGGCTTGCATTCCAGACACCGTGGAAGAATATATATTTGTTTCTACAGTGTTTGATCACAATCATTAATTAATATAAGAATCATCACCAGAGAGCCTCTATTATCCATTAGTCCAGTAATCATTGTAATTGAAAGTGTTTCTTAGTGACATTCTGCCCACTTGATCACCATTTTTAAACCAATTATGACTTGCGTAGAAGAAATACTTCCTGGCATCCTCTGTGAGTAGCAATCTATGTCCTCTAAGAATACTTTATTAATAGCGTCAAAGGGAGAAGCCACAATTCTCTTTTTGTTTTGATACGGAATTCTGTCTGAAGTCTGTCTTTTTTTTAGGTCATGCTTCTCCATGCATTCTATCTAGTTCAGCATTTAAAACAAGATTAAAATCTCCCATCAAAATTATAGGCAATGTATTTCAATTTGACACAATATACGGTTACTCCGGTTTCTTCCCCTAGTTTGTGTATGTGTGTGTGTTAGGGAACTTAGACTGTAAGCTCAAATGGGGCAGGGAACGATGTGAATGACAAATATTCTCATACAGCGCTGCGGAATTGGTGGCGCTATACAAATAAATGGTGATCATGAATATCATTGACCTGTGAAATATTGAATAGTAGAGGGAAATACACATTTACCAACAATATTTCTACGACATTTACAGTATGTTATACTCAGGGGTATATTTACTAAACTGCGGGTTTGAAGAAGTGGAGATGTTGCCTATAGCAACCAATCAGATTCTAGCTTTCATTTATTTAGGGAATTCTACTAAATAATAACTATAATCTGATTGGTTGCTATAGGCAACATTTCCATTTTTTCAAACCTGCTGTTTAGTAAATAAACCCCTCAGTAACAATATATCTACACTTGAAATAACATTTGATGTAAGAGTAAGTGAAGTAAATACAGTAGTAAATGTATCCCATCAATGCTTTCTTTTACTAGCTGTTCCCTTTTGCTCAATTAGGTGAATATCCTGCAAAATTATTATAGCAGGTCACAACTTTCTGAGATAATTTAACATTAACACCCTCTTTGGCCAGTTGTATCTATTAAATAATACAGCTTTCCAAATGCAAAACAACCCAAGACCTTATTTTTAGCTAGCAAACAGTATTCAGCTGCCATAGCTTACCATCCAATTATGCTTCTCCCCATCAACCATATAAACACTGGGGGCATTATATTAAGATGACTCCTTAATTAATAGCCATATATAGACACCTCCACTACCAGATGTATTCAGGGGAAAATAACCACATATTATTTATTCTAAACTCTGAACCTCCGAAATGACAACATATATTTGAGTAGTTAATCTTAAAAAATGTCAGAAGGACAAGGTAAAATCAAAAGAATCACAAGGGCTAGTTGGCTAGTTATATATTCACATCTGCTGACGCTCATCTAGCTATGCATGGAAATCCTCAAAGGTAGGAAAGAAAATGAATTTATCACCATCTATCAGTCTGAATTTAGCAGGAAATAACATGGTATAGGAAATATTCAGGTGCCTCAGTATCCTTTTACCATTTCTAAAGGATCAATTATGTTGCTATATTAGGACAGAAAAACGTAAGTAGGATGCCAAATTTTTGATTTGCTTGGAGTTCTGTGGGTTTGTTTCATAAGAAAAGATTTAAAAAAGGCATCAGAGCCAAAAATGTCCTCAAGCTGGGCCTCCAGAAAGTCATCCTGTATTTTTACCTCAGCTCCTTCAGAAAGATCTGCCAGTCAGATATTATTTCTGCTCAGACGGCTTTCCCAATAATCTAGCTTGCTGTGGTATGGGATGAATTCCCATTTAAGAGAATGTACATCTGTAATGGGTCTGATAATCCAGGACACTGACTATACTCTAGACTTCTGAGATGCGAGTTCTCAAAACATGCCTATCTTGCCTAATAAGTGCCAGGTCTTCCTGGAGTTGGCCAATTTTGTTGATAAGCATTGTTTGACAACTATTAATTGTCTGCATCAAATCTGTAAGATGCAATTCAGGGCCTGTATTAAAATGTACTTGCAAAGGTGGGTTGGTTGTCGAAAACAAGTGTAGGCCCCACATATATAACAAGCTTAGTAGCCATTTAAGATCATTTTTTTTGGCCCATTCTATATTGGAGTTTCGATATTCTCATATTGAGGAGCACTGTACACTGGGAAAGTGACACTGGGAAAGTGGTAGATATACTGTATATACTGTATATGTTCCAGGCTCTCTGTCTTATGTGCTTTAAAACTCCAGAGAGATTGTATGTGTTTAGGAAAGAGCCTCCCAAAGAGTGTTTTCGGCTACAGGAAACAATGGTATAAGGGTCCCTGAGGTTATGAATGGAGAGAAAAGGGTGGGCACCATTCACCATGCCAGGGCTTTCAACATACCAGACACTCTGCTGGTAATCAGGAGCTGCACCTAGGAGGTGCTGATAAAAAGCTGCTAGGCAGTTCCTTCAGTCTCTCACCACCTAGGGAACAGGTCAGATGCCTGTTGAGAGACACTGCAATATATTTTCAGTAGCTGCTTTTATTTTGTGTTTGTGGGACTCCAGGTACTTTACTGTAGAGAGACTATTCTTTGTGTATTAGTTAGAAGCCAGACAGGCTAGGATTTTGTTTATGTTTTTTTAATGCTGGTGCAGGGGCAGGCTGGGCTGGCGAGCAGGGGCCTGGCCGGGCCGGTCTCATAGTGGGCTACCTTGGGCTGGGTCACTGGGCCACCTGCATTTTTTTACCTTAAAATAGCCTGCCGAGTTGTGTCCTGCCCCCCGGGCTATGATTTGTCAGCCCTCCCCTGTGCTGGTGAATAAAACTAACTGAGGCTATTTGAACCAAGGCACTGGACTGATATGATACATTCGCTGGCGCGTGTGAAGTCAGCCTTCTACCCCAGGAGACAGAAACCCTAACCCGATCTTGCGACATTGGGTATAAGTACGTTCAGCTGATACTGCACTTACATATATATATATATATATAAAGTATATATATAAAGTCCTATCAGAATGCACTGAATAAAATGCAATTATTATTACCTATTAATGATATAATCATTAATGAAAATCATTAAAAAAGGGTTTTTTTCTATTATTTTTACAAGAAATATAGAAATATATTTACCAGGATGTTATTAATGCCTACTGTATATAAAATGCATTTTTACTGTTGCCTGCTCTGTAGCTGGTGTAAGTTATACGGTTGAAAATCACGTACCTGAGGGATGCCCAGAGCTTAAATATGAGTTGCTGCGTACGCTTGAGCTTGGCATGCCCTTACTGTACATTAAATAAGTGCATATGCCCCTTTCCTCCCCTGTTACACTCTTGAAATAGTAGGCTGTCGGAAGTGTCCTTTGCGTTTGAAGATGAATTTGATACACTTGTGTTCATTGGCATATAGTTTGTTTCTGAGCATGAGCAGAACAATTTTACACAAAATATGGCACATTTCGGCCTTTACATTCCTTAATGGATTAGGTCATACATGTTTAAATGAATCCCTTATTAAACTATTAGATAATCATAAGAGTAATATTCAAAAACCACAGACATGTTCTTACATACGAAAAAGCTTTGAATAAAGAGACATATATATGCAAGCTCTGTAGCTGTCCTCCTACTCAAAGTCCTTAAAGTGACAAGGAATTGCATAGCAGAGATGGAAATGGAGATGCAAACATTATAAATAACAGAATAACTAAATTCATACCCTACCTATATTCCCTGTTGGACTATTTGAATCAATTATTCAGACACATGGTATATGATGCACATGCCAGTTGCATTGAAGATGTTCCATCTGCTATGCAGTATTTATCTCTTTATGTATTCATTTATAGTAAAGTTATATAATGAAATATTGTGACTAGATAGATAAGGCAATAGTTGCTGGTACAGATCTACAGTATGTCTTATTATATAACTTTAAATTGTGTCACAGTTCAAAATACCATTATTTAACATCATGCTCACATTTATTTAACAAATGGGCCTATTTATAAGCGAAGTGCAGGATTAGTTCATCCAGATTGCTGCTACTGGGGGGAGGGTACAAAAATTTGCATTATAAGATAGGAGGAACTACTTGAAGATATAGACAACATTAATAAGCAAGGAAATTATCTGTATATTACTGGTAACATTTAAGAGGTAAAATTGCCAAACCAAACACAAGCTAGAATAAATTATTCAAACAAGTAATATACACTGATACTTTATAACACAGCAGGACTGGAGTACATAATAAAGATAATACATGACTTTATTCATTTTTATGGACACCAGAGTTTGCATTGAAATCTCCTCCAACATTGGCCTTTTAGCCTGATAATTAAACCCAGAATGCAGAAGTACTGTACAATAATATATATATATATAATGTTTTTCTTACACAGACAAATCATACCATCTATTTGCTAAGAACTGTTAAAACTATAGCAGTATTAAAGCTGTACTACCACATAGAGAAAGAACAGAGCATTATAGCTCTGACCCCTCCCTGGAGCCCGGGGACTGGTTCATGCAGCCATTTTCCCCCTGACTTCATAATCTCACAGGAGATGTGGGTGTGTGTGAGCTGAACGACCAACGAGAAATGTCGATCATAGACAATGCAGCCTTTCATTGGTTTTCTTGCTTACACAGCACATGTTCTGCAGCCATTTTGAAGCAGTGAACAAAAATGTTTGTATTTTATCTCTGACTCCTTTCCTCCCTATGTTTTATCTGGTCCCAACTTTCCTTTCTATGTTGTATATAAGATGCCATTCTCATGATCTTATTCTCTAGGTTTTGTTCCTTAATATTCATTCAAACTGCATTTTTAAAATTCCAAAAGAATTGTGTCTTTGAAAATTACTTTTAAAGCAGCAGCAGATGTTCTGGACTATTATCTTCATTATCAATCCTTTAATTTCTAGACTATTCTCTAATGCTTTTTGTCATTATTTTGCAAAGTTTATGTGCCGTCCTCTTCATTTCACCGTACTGCTTTGATTTAAAGTACATGATGTTCCTTTGTCACGACCTGCCTCCGCTTGTACTGCTGCACTACATCTACATGCTGCTTTGCATCGGCAACGCCTGCCTCTTGGACTATATTGGACTTTATTGTTTTATCCCTGCAGTACCCGTGAACCACCAGAGGTGCTGCTATCGTGCCTTTCTCTTCTCACTACCAGGGGTTAACTAGCTGCACTAAGCTAATCATTCACACCTGATTGTCCCCTATTTATGCCTGCCTCTCCCAGTTACCTGTGCTGGTCATTGTTGTTTATGTTGCTGTTCCTAATGGTTGTGCCCACTTGTTTCTCCTGTTCTCTGGGACTCCTACAAGCTGCTGCCGTCATCTCTGTATCTGATTTTTCTCCATTCAGCCAGTCCACCTGCACCAGTTGTATTCCTTGTTACCAGTTCTCAGCATCACCCAGAAATACTTGTTTGTAGCCTATAATACTGGGTTTGTATCATTTCCTGCATTCTCCAGTTCATACCTGGTCAAATAAATATTATATGTTTTCATCATATCCCGGGCTCCATAGCTGTCATTTCCAGCTTCCAGCATTGAAGTGTGTGTAAAAAAAGCATCTCTGCATTAAACTGCTAGTTTTGCAAATGTGCCTAGTTATCTATCTTGCACATACATTAGAGCACACCCATTCTGGTTTTTGGAAGTACTCCATAAAATCTCATAGTCTGTGACTTCTGGGTCCAGGAAAATGCACATAGTGGACTGTGAAGAGAGTAAAACTGTCACTTCAGAGCCCTGCTTGCTACCACTTTAGGACCATCACATTCATAAATATTGCTTATTTTTCTTAAAATTAAGAATGGGAGTAAGGGGACATCAGGGCTGTCTTTATTACATGTGTCAGTTTGGGGTGTTTTAAATATTATTATTCTATTGGTAATATTGAGAGAGGAATAATTGTTGGAGCACATTTAGAAGGAACTGTAAAGAAGACTACTCAACTTGATAATGTTTCAGAAGAAACATTGACTAAAGAAATACTTCACAATAGTCCCCCTTTTTAAAGAGACTTTCTCATTTTTGGACCATGATAGTGCTGAAGACTACTGGAAAGTAGCAGCTGCTTTGTGAGAATGAAGCTGTGGATCTGGTGGGGATTCTACATATCATGAGTGTGGCTTCTTGTAGTCCTTTTTAAATTTTGTAAAGTTTTCTAAGGTGTAGAATAAACTGAATACTCTGAGCACAGGTTGCGGTTTGGAACACGTTTATTTGGCCATAAAGAGTACTGTAAATACCAATAAATGCAAAGCTATCCAAAGTGATCACCTTTGTGTCATTTTTGTTTTGTAATAGAGATTAAATAGCCCACAATGAGAATACTCATTCACAAGGCATAAATGGCCTCTTATTTTTTTTTATGAGCGTGGAAGAGCTGGAAGCCATATGTCATGGGCTTACCAGTTACATGATCTCAACCAAATTTAATTCTTATGGTAGAAACTGGAACAGAGATTTTTGAGAAGCATCTCAAACCTGAGTTTTCCACCGTAATCAATAAAACATCAACTCTTGTAAAGAATAAAGTCAGATATTTGAATAATCTAGTCCAAAGTTGTTTTTTATTCTCAGGTCATTACAAAGTCAATCCATTGCCATGTAAATATGATTTGTGTCTGTGTCTCATGTGTCTTTGTCACTTGGATACACTGTATCATTCTTAAACAAACATAAACTATTACCCGTTACAGAAGCAAAGGTATTGAGTACAAATATATTTGATATGTGTTGTGTGAAGTAAACAAAAGATCCGTTCCCCAAGAAGTCTGTGATGATTCTAAATGATTTTGATTGTGCCCAATAACATACCTGCACCCCCTAGTTACAAGCCTTCTCATGCAATCATTACCCAGAACAATGGGAAATCATTATACTTTATTGCATATATATGTATAATCTTCTTAAATTGAAACATTAAAAGGTTACTCCCCAGTTTCTGTGAATCTTTCGATTGTAAATTCTGCTCCGGTTACCATGAACACTTCCTATTTTTAAACAGTATACTCAAGTCCATATTATAACCAGTTGTTGTGCACCTTGCACTTTATTTCACTGTCAATTTTAACTGATCCTTAAATAAAGAAAAAATCTACATTGATTCTCACCAGATGCATCAGTTAATAATCTATATTATTGTACTCACATGATAAGAATGTCAGGTGTGTACCGATAATGTGGCAAGAAGCTAAATGTATGGAGTTAATAAAAGAATGCAAATATTTTTCTGCTGGTAATTTACTGGTTTCTACAATATTGGTATATCTAAAGATTATAGACAATGGGCCTGATTCATTAAGGAACATAAATGTCGATATGTGACATAATTTTGTATAAAATCACACTACGCATGCCGATGAACGAGCTATATGCCCAAGAATGCAGGAACGTTCAATTCACCTTTGAAAGGACCCTTACTACACACTACGATTTCAGGGGTGGAAGAGGGAGGGCAATGGCCGTATGCATATAGTCAAAATACAGTAAGGATGAGCCAAGCTCGAGCACACATAGCAACATCTGATTCAAGCTCTGGGCATCTTAAAGGTACATGTTTTTATGTTGTATCACATGCACTAGCTACAGGTCTGGTGTAAGTGCTGATTACTAGTGAAGAAAGCTGTGTTTGTATGCTAGAACATGTGTTTGCAATCAGGAGCAACTGTAAAAATGCATTTTATGTCCCGTAGTCATTCATAACATCATCATAAATGTATGTTATTGGGGAAGGTGATAAAAAAGCTACTTTATTTTTAAATGTTTTGTCATTAATTACTATATTATTAACATGTGTCATTAATTTAATAGGTTTTTTTTTATTTGTGTGCTCTTTTGTGACTTTATATTCCACATATGTATTGGATGTATCCTGCAGTGTCTTGTCTGTTAAAGCAGAGTGGACCTAGGTCCGTATTCATCAACAGTCGTATCTTCAGATCCGCTCCTTGTGCAATATTTTTAGAAACGCACAATACGTCTGTTTTACGTTCCTTGATGAATCAGGCCCAATATGACAATATTTGCTTTTACAGTATAACATCATACACATACACATAATTGTTAGTTCGTGTAAGGGATGAAACAACATTTCATATATATTTCTAATTATACTTAAACTACCCTAAAAAATTTTATAATGTTATAATTTTGGAACATGGCATCATAAAGCATTAGGAATACCTTCATTATATACAGTGGTGAAAAAACAATGATGTTTTAAAAATAAATAATTCCAGTGTTATCTTGCAGAACAAGTCATTGGCAGCGGTGTCCTGGGAGACGTTGCGTTGGCACTCCGGAACAACAGTCAGAAATCTTCTTCATGGCTCGACCAGTAAAATTCACTTTTCCTCTTTTCTTTCGAATCGTTGTGTATTCATATGATTTTAGTTTGCTGTAATAATCTGAAAACTTGTTATACAGAATAGAAATGGGCATCCCATTTAGAATGATCCCAAAAGCGATACACAGGAAAGCAAATAGCCGTCCAAGGGGGGTTTCTGGATATGTGTCTCCATATCCTACAGTAGAGATGCTCACCTGGAAAAGAATGGCAACAGTTAGCATATTGTTGTTATTATCACTATTACAAAGATTTTATTTTTTATTGCTTTGACCTGGCCTAAATTGGGACTATTTTAAAGATCTGCATAAAATAGTTTTTTTGACGTTTTCTGCAACTGTTCATTTGAGGGATGCTGAGGCATATGGAGATTACACTACATTGAAGGGATTAGACTGGGGAGGAAAGAGTGGGCAACTGTCCAAAGTGAACTGTGCAGTGGATGCTAATAGGATTACTGAAGAGTAGCAATCACATGACATAGGTCAGTCTATTGGTGTTTATCAGAAACGTAGGATAAATGATAGATTGGGCAATAATTGGGCAATTCCTTTAGGATGTAAGCTCTCATGAGCAGGGCCCTCTTTCCTTGTGTGCTCCTTCTACTATTCCATCACCCTCTGTACCTCTTGGCCTGTTTTCTTAAGGTTAGGCCTACTTCCCACTGATTACTACCATCACTCTCTCTCACTGTCCCACAAATAATTTGATCTGCATTACCATGTTACCTGTATTTTTATTCATTCAGTATGTCATGTATTTGTATTTTGTTCTTCATGTATCATGTTGTGTTATGGACCACTCCTTACTGTGTATGTCATGTACAGCGCTGTGGACCCTTTTTGGCGCCTTATAAATAAAAGATAATGATATGATCAGGTTTGTAAAGGCAGGAAGGAAAACATAATCAAGGATTCAAGGGTAACTGGGATAAAAATGAAGGGAAGTGGAAGTGGAAGACAGCCATATTTTATCAACCGATAAACAAAAAAGTAGAGTGAATAGTAAGGCACAAGCCAGTTGGCAGAATGCCAAAATAGGTACTCACATATATAGGGGCGCTGAAAGGGGTAGGGGGTACAAATTACCTGGGCCGGGCCACCACAGCCACGTAACTAATTATTTTTTTTAAATTACATTTTTTTTGCCATCGGGTGGAGGGAGGGAGGGGACTGACAGCTGGCAGCTGCTCCCAGTCCCCGGATAGTGTGTGATATCACACTGTCCTAGCAGTCTGCAGAACAAGCCGACGACTTCCAGATCTCTGGAGACTAAGAGCTGCCCTGCTGACTCTGCAGGACATTTCCATCTAATGGATGTCAGCCCCTCAAGCACAGCAAAGGTAAGTACAGTGGCATGGGGGTGTCAAAATGTGTCTGAGGGGGTGTCATAGTGATAAATGCAATGTTTTATTATAAAGTATGTGGCCATGCCACCTTCGATGTCACAGCCAGAGAGCGGTGACACAATCCCTTCTTCTATTATGTTTGGAGGGGGGAAGACCCAGAATGTTGCTGTACAAGGCCCAAAATTCCTCTTGGTGACTGTGCATATCTAAACTAGAGATTGGTAGCTATTCAAGCCAGGGACAGATAGCCAGAGTCAATAACAATGCAAATAGCTAAAGAAATGAGATGAGGACAGATGAGGATAAATAGTAACAATAGCGGAAGGAATACAAAGAATCAGAAGTGGTAGACAAAATACAAAGGACATAGACAGAGAGACCAAATGTAGGAACAGAGTAAAAGTAATAGGAACAGATCCAGGAGAACTACAATTTAGGCACACAGAGATCACTGGCTCAGAAATCTAGAAGGGTTAAGCCACAGTTTGTCCAAGTACTGACTGAGGGATTGAAATGGGTTTTTATATGAATTTGAAGGTAGTTGGACCATTGGGGAGCACACATTACTTGGGAACAACCTTCTTTGTTGATAGGATAACAAGAGGTCTGGAAAGGATATTACAGATGGTTCAGCGCTACAATATGTCTGCACCAATTTCAATTTAATAAGTAGGTTACTTATCAGAGATTTTTATTGTATGCAGAAATCTTACATAATTAATGTGCATAACGGCTCATTCATGGATTAATGGTAATAAACATCTTCTCATGCTGAGTTCAACGTGGAGCCCTGACATGAACAAAGAGCTGAAAAAATGTTGCAGAATTTATTAATCATTAATCCCCATGTTGACACAAATGTACTGTCCATAGGACAGCAGTTGAAACTGCTCAGACAAAACTGTGAGAAAATAATGCATGTACTATTTTGTTGAGTTCTTGCCTGCGCAATTATTAAGCAGAACGTCTCCCAGTGCTCCACTCCGAACATGAAGTAAAGTTTTAGCAACTAATGCATTCTCCTGAATGAGCCGTCAGTGGGCCTCATATATGAAGTGCAGTAGATGTGCAACGCAGATCACTTTGGTTTTGCACCTGTGAGGGTAGATGGTCCTCCCAGTGCACTTTAAGGTCTTTGGAAACACCTCTTCAAACTACAAGTGCACCTGGGTTTACAAGGTGAAAGCAAAATTTGAAGAGTTGCAGTGTGGAAAGTGGAAATGTCACTTCAAATTCCAAACCCCTACCATTTTAGAACCACTCCTTTCTTTAAATTAAATTTCAGTTTCTCTCTTTAAATACTGCTCTGTTGAGCCTCATTTATGAGAGTGACAGAACATTGAGATTTCCTTTATTATATATAACACAAATTACATCTAGAAATACTCTTCTCTGCTGAAGTGCAGCTGGAAGATGCAACATTCTTCACATTAAAATGATAAAACATGACATGTTCTCCATCAGGTCGTAACGGGGGCATAATTCAAGTGTTATGCAGAGTAAAAATGGTTATTTCGCCTTTGGCTAAGCAAAGAACACCCCTACAAATTCGTTGTTCTCACACCTTTATCTATTTTAATAATCATTTACAGCAAAATGAAATCTGATTTTATACACTGGTCTGTAAAACTAGACGCACTAGTGTGCTTACTCCATATGTGAGGACTGCATGTCCTAGTGGGTTCTTGGAAATCACCTAGGCCGTTTGTTTCAACCAAACCACAGTTTATTCCGTAGATGACAATACAGACATGCAGATATACGACTACCAGACAGATGCAATTCTTTTCAGGTACAGTATACACAAGTGACAGAAGTGCAATTCCTAGGCACCAATTGACAAACACCCTAAGTACAGTCAAAACACAGGTTATAAGCCCTTCGGGTAGCCAGGCTATGATTGGTGGATGATATGGCATAACCCTATGGTGATTAGAGGATGTTGGTTCCCTGTGGAGAAAGTGCCTAGGAGTCTAATCCAGGGATACTAGTATAACAATGACCTGGCTTGTCTAAACAGGAGGGATTTCATATCATCATACCTACACCAATTGTTTAACCCACACATCTTGTCCTCACTTATCACTGATTTACAGTCCACCTGGCGTTATTTAACAACCCCTTGTCTGGCTTCTGTAACCATGTTCCTATTAACATAAATATGTTGGCATACAATTACAAACGGCTAGTAACCAGTGCACTTTCATAGGATAGGTGCACTAGCACAAATCCAGACACAGGAGTTTGAGTGTTAAGAAGTCATTTTCAAGTCTTAGAGCACCTCCATGCAGAAGAATGAAGGTAAAATGTTATTTAGATGTTATGTTCTCTCTAAGATGCATAAATTTCCACCTCAAATTTTCCCCTTTTATTTTTGAACAGTGCTTTCAGAACTGGGTATTTGACTTAACCTGGAAATTAATCTTCCATAATTTGTTTTATAATCCCTGATCTACTTACATTGTATCGCTTCTGTATCACTATTTAAATCACAAAATAAATATTTTTTTAATTTGGGGTCATATGTCTAGTGGTACCTTTTTTGGCCGTATTATAAGAGATGCTCACTGACCCCCGTGATGTGGTTTTGGTATTGGTTTTGGATCTGGATTATCTTCGTGTTTTGGTTTTGGCAAAACCATCCTCGTGTGTTTTGGCTTTGGTTTTGGATCTGTATTTTTTTAGAAATATTGCTAAAATATGCTAAAATCACATAATTTTGCTCTTTTTTTGATCCTACATTATTATTAACCTCACTAACACTAATTTCAAGTCATTTGCAGTCAATTTTGACCACCTCATAGGTCACATTATTATTTTCATACACTTTCGGACAAACACTGCAGCGATCTGGCTGGATGCTAAGTGACAGAGCAATGACTCAAACACATGGCAGTTCCTAGCACATTGGCACACAGCAGTGGCAGAAAAGAAAAGTGGTGCAATATGGAATTGTCCTTGGGCCCTCTCATTCACTCAATTTTGGATCCTAAAAAGGACATGCACACTTTAACAAACCAAGCACTTCAGCCACAAAAGTGCCACTCCTTGTGGCTGAAGTGCTTGGCTTGTTTGGGCCCCCACAAAACAAGGTAACAATGGTCTTAAGCCACCTAAGGTAACAGTGCTGTTAAATAACTCTACTGTGGCAAGATGTCGTTGTCATCATCCTCAGCCTCATCCTCACCCTTATCAGTGGGTACATCGTCCTCACACATTATTAAAACATCACCGCTGGAATCCACCGTTACAGAAGTCTCAGTATTTTGATTTAATTGGCGGGAAAGGCCTTCCTCGTGGAACTTGGAGTTCATTTTTATGAACATCATCTTTTCCACATTTTGAGGAAGTAGCCTCCTACGCCGATCGGTGACAAGGTTCCCGGCTGTGCTGAAAATTCTTTCCGAGTACACACTGGAGGGTGGGCAGCTTAGGCAGTGCAAAGCAAGTTGGTACATGGGTCTCCAAATTCCTTTTTTTTCCTCCCAGTATGTAAAGGGACTGTCTGATGTGTTTATTTCTATGCTGTCGTAAAAATAATACTCCACTATCCTTTGGATGCTGATAGTAGGATCAGTTGGAGTTATGGCAGAGGTGCATGTTTTTTGGTCAATTATTTTAGACCAGACCAGATGTCAAAATTTGGTGCAGAATCATCTGCATCATCCCTGGGGGTCTTGGGAAAGCCAAGTTTTTTCCTAGCAGTTGAGTGAGAAACTGAAGGAGGAGACGCGGTCATGTCACGTAACACTTGAAATGTCATCTTGCTCACCAGAAGCTCCTTGATTATCTTCAGATCTGGGTCACTTGGAAATAAAGAGAAGACATAGCTCTTAAACCGAGGATCAAGCACAGTCGCCAAATTGTAGTGATTCAATTTCAAGATCTTGATAACTCTTGGATCCTGGTGAAGCCAAAAAAGTCTTTGTTCTACAAGTCCGACATACTTAGCATAATTGCTTTGTTTAATCTCCTCCTTCAGTTTCTCAAGCTGCTTTTCCAAAAGTCTAAATAAGGGAACCACTTGACTCAAGCTAGCAGTGTCTGAACTCACTTCACAGGTGACTACTTAGAATGGTTTCAGCACTTTGCATTACATAGAAAGTATTCTCCACTGTGCTTGAGAAAAATACATCCCCCTCCTTTCCCAATGTCATGGCTTGTGAAGTAAGCGTGGATGGCTTTTCACTCTTCCTCCATCCGCAGAAGCATATACAGGGTGGAAGTCCACCTTGTCACCACCTCTTGATTCAGTTGGTGGCACGGCAAATTAAATTACTCTTGCAGCTGCAGCAATCTCCTACACGCTGTTGCTGAATGCCGGAAATGTCCAGATATATTATGGGCCACAGACAGCATCCCCTGCAGGTCCCTGTCATTTTTAAAAAGCTCTGCACCACCAAGTTTATTGTATGAGCAAAACAGGGAATATGAAGGAATTCACCCAGCTCTAATGCTCTCACAATATTGGTGGCGTTATCAGAAATTACATATCCTGAGGAGAGTCCAAACGGGATAAGCCATGTTGCAATGACATTCTCTTAGTGATGCCGGTGATACACAGAGTAGCCCCCCTCTGACAAATGTGACATACTTGGGTACATGCTACTGCTGATCCTGCTGGTGAAGGCGAATCACCAACCCAGTGAGCTGTCACAGTCATATAATCTTTAGTTTGCCCAGTTCCGCTTGTCCACATATCTCTGATAAAGTGTACAGTGGGTAGAATGGCATTTTGCAGCCCAATAATAGCATTTTTACAAACCTTCTGGTAGAGGTGAGAATAGCTTTTCTACTAAAATGGTGTAGTGATGGAATTTGATAACGGGGACACAAGACCTCAAGTAACTGTCTAAAACCAGCTGCATTAATAGTGCATATTGGCGCAGATCTAATACTAGCATAGTCGCCATGGCGTGTGTGATCCGCTTTGCGACTGGGTGACAGATTCCATACTTGCTTCCTCTTGCAAAGGATTGTTTAACAGTCAATTGTTGTAAACTACTAGTAGTCTTCTTCTTGGTCTGCTTCTGGGATGAAGATTTACCCCCAGCAGCTGCAACAGCAGCAGCAGTGGGACTAACTCTCAAGAATTCTTCAGAAGAATAAAGTATAGTGCAGGAGTCACCGAGCCTTAGCAATTAGGATGCAACTCCGATCGCTACTGAGGATATTGATGAGGACGGTGTTGTGGGTGTAGATTGCAGGCATCGGGATGTAGGTGAGAGAAGGGTCATAGCTGATGATGGACTGCTTGTTGTTTTTTTTACTATAACTTTCTGATTTTCCCAACACCTTACCATGAGCTCGCTTCAAATGGTTAAGGTTCCTCCCTCGAATGACTGTGGCTTTCCACTACAAATGGATAGACAACTGTTAGGATTTGGGTAAAAATAATTCCAAATATAAAAAGTGGATTTTTTGGTCTTATGTCCAGGCATGACAATGGCCTTTTTCTTATCACGTGCCAGAATTGCTTCCACCGGTGCAGGACTTACACAAACAACATCATCCTCATCAACATCCTCATTGGCGCCCTCGTCAGCTACACAAATATCCCCCTCATCCTGTTGCAATTCCAATGTGGCATCCTCAATTGGTGTATCACCGGCTACACTCGGGCTGTTCAAGGAACACATCTGCAGAAATGCTGAAAGGGACCTTCTTTATGGGTACACTATCAGAATGGTCACGATTGCACATAGCACTCATGGATGGACTCTCCTCAGGGATAGGTGTCATTTCTGAATCTGAACATACATTTTCCTCTAATGCCTTACTGTTTTCTTCCAGCTCGGCTTTTACACATAAAAGTATTTGGGCACCACTTTTGGAGTCAGAATGACAAGGTCTTGCTTGGTCACGACTGACCTTACAAGAAGATGCCTCAGTAACAGTTTCAGATCTCACACTCATAGAGAAAGCTGAAGGCCTCATTCTTTCTTTGCCACTGTATGTGTGGAATGGCATGTTGGCCATTTTAGTTTTTTCTGCAGATAACTTTGCCTGGATTACAGCTCTTTTTTCTTGACCAAGGTAAAAGGTGTTTTTTTTTACATTTTTATTTGCCTGACTTAAAAAGACTATGTACTTTTACAAAGGCTTTACCAGATGACGTTCAGGGATTACTATCATCATGACTGGTGGCAGCAGCTGCTTGGTGCTCCTGGTCTTTTGTGTACTGCTGTGAATTCATTTTGATAACACTGTACACTTTGACTGTAAATTCAGAAGAAAAGCCTGCAACGCCTAGTATTTGTATTTCAGCAATGACAATTAGCAATGGAGCTCTTCTCTTTAGGTGTATATAACACCATACACTTTGACTGCAAATTCAGAAGAAAAGCCTGCAAGGCCTAGTGTTTGTATTTCAGCAATGACCGTTAGCAATGGAGCAATGGAGGTCTTCTCTTTGGGTGCATATAACACCGTACACTTTGACTGCAAATTCAGAAGAAAAGCCTGCAAGGCCTAGTGTTTGTATTTCAGCTATGACCGTTAGCAATGGAGCAATGGAGGTCTTCTCTTTGGGTGTATATAACACCGTACACTTTGACTGCAAATTCAGAAGAAAAGCCTGCAAGGCCTAGTGTTTGTATTTCAGCAATGACTATTAGCAATGGAGCAATGGAACTCTTCTCTTAGGGTGTATATAACACCGTACACTTTGACTGCAAATTCAGAAGAAAAGCCTGCAAGGCCTAGTATTTGTATTTTTCTGCAATGAGAATTAGCAATGGAGTTCTCCTTTTTGTGTGTTACCTATATAACACAGTACAATTTGACTGCAGAATTACACCAACCCTGACACCACTAGTATTTGTATTTTTCTGCAATGAGAATTAGCAGTGGAGCTCTTCTTTTTGTGTGTTACCTATATAACACAGTAGAATTTGACTGCAGAATTACACCAACCCTGACAGCACTAGTATTTGTATTTTTCTGCAATGAAAATTAGCAATGGAGCTCTCCTGAATGTCACTGTAGACTTTCTTGCTACCCCCTCCGCTTTCAATTTTATCTATTTGACTGAACCAACTACTCTACACAGTGTACTATCCCTTCCGTGTCTCTCTTTCAAGTGGCGCTAGATCGCCGTGGAGGGCGGTATTTGTAGATTTCAAAACTCCCGAGATCCGACGTCGTAACGATGACGTTTTGCCTCGTTTTTGATTCCGAAAAGGCACGAAAGTACCGAGTCGACTCGGCTCGGTACTCGGATCCCCTAAGTTCGGGTGTGTTCGGTTCTCCAGGAACCGAGACGGAGCATCTCTACTTATTATTGTGGTGTATGTAGTTACAGTGTTTGTGTTCGGTGGAAGGTTACACTGGATCTTTATTTGTGCTTTATATAGTTGATGTATGAATCTATCTTCTGGGTAATGTGTTTACTACAGTACTATAGTAAAGACACGTGCAATAACCACTTTGTCTTGCTCACTTTTTTGAATCATAAGTCACAGACATAACACTGGCGACGAGGATTAAACTGTTCACCACGGAGCGTGAATGTGGTGTGCATAGGTGCAGCACATGCAGACTGAATAAAGGGGCATGTGAGTTATATCATTCTTTCTCTAAGAAAAGGAGAAAACGGATATAAAGGTAAAATGTCAGGATACATTGGCACAATAGCTGCTTTTGATGAATTGGGACACATATATTTAATAGTGGAACTATACTGAGATGCTAATGAAGTACAGGGAGACAATAAGGTTTTAGTAAGTGTTATGGATACTAAAACATACAATTTACTGAGAAGTTTATAAGCACCTGAAAACCCAGCCAACAAATCATGTAAAGACATAGTGGACATTTTACAAAAGCATTTAAATCAAACCATTAGTGATTGCTGAGAGTTTTCGGTTTTACAGAAGAAACCAAGCTAAAAGTGACAGTGTGACAGAATATATTGCCGAACTGAGAAAGTTATCTGTACACTGTCAAATTGGAGCAGGGTTAGCAGATGCCCTAAGAGACCACTTAGTATGTGCTATGACAAGTGAAAATACAAAAAAGAAATTGCTGGCTGAGCCTGAACTGACCTTAGAGTGGACATTGTCATAGCTATTTCAATGGAGACTGCAGCCAGGAATGCATCAAAATTGCAAAGAAAGGGGCTAGAATGTACTACACTTCCAATCCACTGGAATGAGAGACAGTCCGGTTTCCGCTGTATCCTCACATGATGTCAGTCAGTGCTGGTTTAAAGACAAGGGACCTGAGTCATTAAGGAGAGTAAAAGGAGTAACTTTGTGCCTGGGCAAAACCATGTTCCATTGGAGGGAGAGATAAACTGAAAATGTGAGGACAGATTTATAGTTGAAATAGGGCATGTCCTAGATCAGCTTTAAATTTCAGTGTAAAAATAAAGCTGTCAAGTATTTGTGTGCTAGATGAAAATACAGCGAGTATTTATGTGCAAAATAATAAACTATTTTGCACCCCTTGCATTGTAACATGGTTTGTCCCGGAGAACATTTACTACTTTTTTTGCCTTACTTTCCTTAATGACTCAGGCCCAACGTGTGTAGAATATGATGCAAAAGAGGCCATATGGAAAGGGTGTGCCAGTCGCGGAAAACACCCGACCATCCACAAGTGTCAAAAGACCCTTGGAGAAAATACACAAAACCCCAGGTGATTCTGGTAGCTGTCAATGAGCCAAACTCTACTGATAGTAATGGTCTAAGCTGTCTAAAGGTGCACACCATAAAGTCAAAAGAGCACCTTGGTCACTATGGAAGTGTCGGGAATTAAATTGCAAGATGACGTTAGATGCAGGCTCTGCTCTGTCAGAGACAAATGCAAGTGATTACAAACACCTGTTTGCAAAGATTTCATTAAAGAAAACATCAGTAATGACCCACACATTAACTGGCGAAAGGGTGTCCCTGCTGGGAAAAATAAAAGTGGTGGTGAAATACAGAGGAACTACAGATAAACTGTATTTATACGTACTTCCACAGGGTGGGCCCGCACTAGTGAGCCTCGAAAGGATAAGGAAAATTCAACTTGATTGGCAGTCCATTCACAGGTTTAAGCCTACCACATCTAATGTGTCCAATAAGATGCTGCTACTAAAGGGCTTTTAAAATTGCTAGCTGCCACCCAACCCATATTTGAAAAAGAGATAGGCACATTAAAGGGCATTAAGGCCAGTATAGAGTTGGATTCAAATGCTGTTCCAAAATTTCAGAAAGCCTGTACTTTACCATATGCTATCCAACCAGGAGTGGAGGAGGAATTATAGAAACTGGAAGACTCTGGTATACTCTCACCTGTAGAATGGAGTGACTGGGCTATGCCTATAGTTCCCGTGGTAAAGAAGGTAAAAGCAGGATTAAGTCCAGTGTTACAATAGAGGACATTTTTGCTGCTCTGTCAGGGGGAGTCTGTGTCTCCAATATTGACTTAGCTCAAGCTTACTTACAGATGGAAACAGAGAAAGCATTCAAGAAATACCTGACTATCAATATACCCAAAGGCTTACGCCAATAAAACCGCCTTGTATTTGGAACAGCTTCTGCCCCAGTGCTATGGCAAAGAGCAATGGACCAAGTCCTAAAAGGAATACCAGCTACACAATGCTACCTGGATGTCATAATAGTGACAAGCAAAGATGATGAGGACCATCTAAATTATTTGAAAAGAGTATTAGCCCGACTATAGGAATATGGAACTAATAAAGACAAATGTGAATTTTTCCAAGAAGGAATATCCTATTGTGGGCATGTAATCGACAGAGAGGGCCTGCACAAGTCGACTGATAAAATTGAGGCAGTACTGCAAGCACCCAGGTCCCAGTCTGTGTCATAACTGAGATCTTCCTTGAGCCTAGTGAATTATTACTACAAGTTCTTGCCTGACAACTCCACAGTACTACACATACAAAAGTACATCACTGCCCATGTTTCCTTGCAGATAACCATGGTTAACACAGGAAGAACATTGATATCAAGCACCACCCTCCTTTTAAAGCTTCCAGTCTGTTATTCTAACTCAATCAACATGACAGAGTGATCTCCAGCTTTGTCCTCGTCAACACTCTCTCCTGTGTTAACAAGAGAATCACTGATCTGATGTCAGCTGGTTCTTTTGGGGCCGGGCTGATATGCAGTGAAAATGTTGTTTTGGGGATAAAGTTCATTGTCATGGCAAAGAGGGACTTTGAAACGAATTGCAATTCACCTGATCACTCTTCATGACATTCTGGACTATATGCAAATTGGCATCATAAAAACTGAGGCAGCAGACTTTGTGAAAAATAATATTTGTGTCATTCTCAAAACTTTTGCCCATGACTGTACACAGCTTTTACTACACTGAACAGCAAGACTATTACTCCAAATTAAGAAGTAGGAACAATACTGTTGTCAATGCATACTAGGCCACTGAAATTTCATTATTTTAAATTTCCAGGACCAAGCAGTAGCCTCATCAATATTTAACATAATTGCTGGTGTGCCATGCTTCCATTTTCTTATAATTATTGTAGAAAAAGTATCATTTATTGAGAGTGAAATAGGATACCACACTAGAAAGGAAGTGTAGGTCTCAGGCTTTATTTTGAATTTGGAAAAATGTATGTTGACAGGACAAATCTTATAGCTCAGTTAATCTTCTAACAAATCTAGTCAAATGGGCAAAACATCTTCTAACATAAAAAGTAGTGCAGGTGAAATCATTCTGCATAATGAAAAAGGCAAATTAATATGCAATTGTGGGAGGGGTTTGAGCTGTATTATTATTGTTTATTTATATGGTGCCACTATATTATGAAGTGATGTACAAAGAATATATGTCATTCTCATCAGTATTTGCCTTGAACTTACAGTCTAAATAACCACACACATACTGGGGGTCATTTTAGTTAGCAGCCAGTTAATCTACCAGTGTGTTTTTAGAGTATACGAGGAATCCCATGCAAACGTGGGGAGAACATACAAACTCCACAAAGATAAGGCCATGGTCGGGAATATAACACATGACCTTAGTACTGTAAGACAGCAATGCTAACCACTAGGGATGTGCACCGGCGACTTTTGAGGTCTCGTGTTTTGTGTTTTGGATCTGGATTTTCATTATTTTTGGGGTTCGGATTTGTCTCGCAAAACACTTGACGAAAGGTCTCGGTTCGGATTTAAGGTTTTGGATTCGGATTTTTTTTTGAAAAAAACATAAAAAGTTTAAAAAATCAAGTTTTTGGGCTTATTTTCACTCCTACGCTATTATTAACCTCAATAACATTCAATAACAAGCATTTCCACTAATTTACAGTGTATTCTGAACACCTCAAAATATAGTTATTAGTCCAAAACGTTGCAACGATGTATCTTTCTGGACTGCGTAGTGGAGTGGTCCCCACAATATAATAAGAAAACCATCAACTGGTATGAATCGCACCGAATAAAGTACCTGGACTGCGTAGAGGAGTGGTTCACCACAATATACATTAAAAACCCTGAACTTGTATGATTCGCACCAATAAATGTACCTGGACTGCGTAGAGGAGTGGGTCACCACAATAATATATATTAAAAACCCTGAACTTGTATGATTCGCAGCAATAAATGTATCTGGACTGCGTAGAGGAGTGAGTCACCACAATAAATATAATAAGAAAACCCTCAACTGGTATGATTCGCACCAATAAATGTACCTGGACTGCGTAGAGGAGTGGGTCACCACAATATATATTAAAAACCCTGAACTTGTATGATTCGCAGCAATAAATGTATCTGGACTGCGTAGAGGAGTGGGTCACCACAATATATATAATAAGAAAACCATCAACTTGTATGATTCGTACCAATAAATGTACCTGGACTGCATAGAGGAGTGGTTCACCACAATATATATTAAAAACCCTGAACTTGTATGATTCGCACCAATAAATGTACCTGGACTGCGTAGAGGAGTGGGTCACCACAATATATATTAAAAACCCTGAACTTGTATGATTCGCAACAATAAATGTATCTGGACTGCGTAGAGGAGTGAGTCACCACAATAAATATAATAAGAAAACCATCAACTGGTATGATTCGCACCAATAAATGTACCTGGACTGCGTAGAGGAGTGGGTCACCACAATATATATTAAAAACCCTGAACTTGTATGATTCGCAGCAATAAATGTATCTGGACTGCGTAGAGGAGTGGGTCACCACAATATATATAATAAGAAAACCATCAACTTGTATGATTCGCACCAATAAATGTACCTGGACTGCGTAGAGGAGTGGGTCACCACAATAATATATATTAAAAACCCTGAACTTGTATGATTCGCAGCAATAAATGTATCTGGACTGCGTAGAGGAGTGGGTCACCACAATATATATAATAAGAAAACCATCAACTTGTATGATTCGCACCAATAAATGTACCTGGACTGCGTAGTGGAGTGGTCACCACAATATAATTTAAAAAACCTTCAACTGGTCTCATTTCCACAAAACAGATGGCGGACACCGGATGGACTTCCAAAAAACCAACATACATGTTAACTGTTACGGTCTTCAACCACATTTGCACTCAGGGAACTTTGGCGTACTAATCTAAACATAGTTGGTCCCCACAATCTAAAAAAAAAACAATTGATCTGAATTCCACCAAACAAGTATCTTGACTGCGTAGTGGAGTGGCCCCGGTACCCAATTTGGTACCGGGGCCACAATATAATTTAAAAAAAATTCAACTGGGCTCAATTAAACAAAACAGATGGCGGACACCGGATGGACGTCTAAAACCAACATAGCTGTTAACTGTTAAGGGCGCACTTCCTCTTTTTTGTGACTGCACAAAGAATTAACCTAGTAATATAAATGGCAGTTATTTTTTTTTTTTAATATAGAAAGAAAAAAGTTAGTAATAGAAATGGCAGTTCCTCTTTTTTGGTACTGCACAAATAGTGATTATTTGGATTTCTATAATTAGTAATAAACTATTATTACTAATAAATAATTAACAATGAATTGTCTGCATCAGATCCCCTCTCCACTAGGAGTAAAATAGAAAACTATTCAGCCGTTATATAATCTAGAATATAAATAGAAATTGAGAAAGACAATTTGGTATTTGTCTGCATCATAATCATCAACATCCTCCTCAGCACCAGCTACATCAATATCCTCATCCCGGTGTACAACATTGACACCTTCATTAGCCAAATCTGTAATTGGACTGCGGGTGATCCTTCCAGCATATGCAGAGGGCGTGCTGCAAATGGTGGAAGGAGCCACCTCTTCCCGTACAGTGATGGGAAGGTCAGGCTTCGCAACCACCAACACCCTTGGACTCGCCTTGAGGATTTGTGATAATTTCTCTTTAGAAGGCAGAGTTGTTTGCTGTTTTGTTGCTGACAGCATAACTCTCTTAAATTTTTTGGAGGGGGGGGGGAGGAGGAGGGATAAGATCCGTGGGTGAAGCTGAACCACTAGTCATGAACACGGGCCAGGGCCTAAGCCTTTCCTTGCCACTTCGTGTCGTAAATGGCATATTGGCAACTTTACGTTTCTCCTCAGATGATTTTAAGTGTCTCTTTTTGCTACTTTTTCTTAACTTGGGCTTTTTGGATTTTACATGCCCGATACTACGAGATTGGGCATCGGGCTTGGAAGACGACGTTGATGGCATTTCATCATCTATGTCATGACTAGTGGCAGCCGCTTCAGCATTAGGAGGAAGTGGGTCTTGATCTTTCCCTACTTTATCCTCCAAATTTTTGCTCTCCATTATATGTAGCACAAGATACTGCAGAATGTGTGAACTTGGTAATATTGCAGTACCAATGGACTTATACTGCTGGATTGGTTTTGCAAATTTGGTTATAATTACTTTTTTTTTTTAATTTTTAATTTTAATATTTTTTACAACTTTATTTTTATTTTTTAAAAACTTGGGAATAATGGGGAAATAACTATGCCCTTAGAAGCACAGAGCACAGGACACAGCACCACTGGACTGAACAGGACACAGCACAGGACCCAGCAGCACTACGGAACTCAGCAGGACAGAGCACAGGACACAGCACCACTGGACTGATACTGCAGAATGTGTGAACTTTGTAATATTGCAGTACCACTGGACTTTTACTGCTGAATGTGTGAACTTGGTAATATTGCAGTACCAATGGGCTTTTACTGCTGGATTGGTTTTGTAAATTTGGTTATAATTATATATTTTTTTTAAATTTTTTATTTGTATTTTTTTTAAAAAAAAATTTTTATTTTTTAAAAACTTGGGAATAATGGGGAAATAACTATGCCCTTAGAAGCACAGAGCACAGGACACAGCACCACTGGACTGAACAGGACACAGCACAGGACCCAGCAGCACTACGGAACTCAGCAGGACAGAGCACAGGACACAGCACCACTGGACTGATACTGCAGAATATGTGAACTTTGTAATATTGCAGTACCACTGGACTTTTACTGCTGAATGTGTGAACGTGGTAATATTGCAGTACCAATGGGCTTATACTGCAGGATTGGTTGTGCAAATTTTGTGGTAATTAAAAAAAAATTAAATTAGTTTTTGGTATTTTTTTAAATAACTTTTTTTTATTTTTTTAAACACAGGGGAATATTGGGGAAATAACTATGCCCTTAGAAGCACAGAGCACAGGACACAGCACCACTGGACTGAACAGGAAACAGCACAGGACCCAGCAGCACCACTGACCTCAGAAGGACAGAGCACAGGACACAGCACCACTGGACTGTGCACAGCACAGGACACAGCACCACTGGACTGTGCACAGCACAGCACAGCACAGCACTGAACTGAACAGCATGAGATATAGCAGGACAGAGGACCACCTAACACACCCTCCCTCTACCCTGATCAATGCCCGAGTGAAGATGGCAGCGACTAGCGGGGAATTTATAGGATCCGAGTATCGCGAGATCCGACAACGGGATTATGAGTCAGAGCCTCAGTTTCAGATTTGAATTTCACGCCAATACCCGGATCTGTCTCGGATCCGACTCGGATCGGCAACGTTCGGGTGGGCTCGGATTTCATAAATCCGAGTGCGCTCATCTCTACTAACCACCATGCCACTGTACTTTCAATACCTTCTCCTAATTATTATTGTTTTTATGCCACTCACCATTGTAGGACAGATGACTTCCTGCATCAGCCTGATCTTCAAGTTGGTGGTATCAATTTATCTAGGGCCATCTTAACAACATTATGGGCCCCCGGGCAAAGCAGTGCACCGGGGCCCCTAGATATAGATATAGATATATAGATGTATACAGATATAGATATAGATATATAGAGATAGAGATAGATAGATGTACTTGCTCAGTGACCATTGTAGTTTTTTTTTGCAGGTTTTTTTCTTTTGCAGGATTATTTATTCTCATTAAGAGCCGTGCCTATGGGGCCCCCTTGCCCATGGGTCACCCGGGCAGCTGCCCATCGTGCCCAATGGAAAAGATGGCCCTGAATTTATCTCAATCTGGATTACAAGGAGGGAATTCAATTCCCCTAAGAATACTGCTGCAGAGTAACCATTAAAAGTTACCATTAATACAATAATTTTAAGACAGATTTCAGGAAGCCGAAAGTAAACAGCTGGCGTTGAACTTACTATATTAACGGTAATTATGCACACTATCACCGTAATATCGATAATAGTGCACAGGCCGCGTTACTTTTGACAGTAACGTGGGCAATTGAATTCCCCCTAACTGTTTCTCAATTTAGTCCCTAGTTCACTTGTGACCTGGAAAAATTGCACTGATAGGGCTCGCTGACGACTGGATTTGGGAAACACTGTTCCTTATGTGCTTTTCCCCAGCTTCCCTGATGGCACTGGATTATCACAGCTGTTAGCAGTCTGCTCTCCCCCGCTAAGTAATGCAGCAACCATTGCCCCCTTCCAAACGCATGGTATTGCCCTCCCCCAGAAAATTCTTTCAGTCTCTCTGCCTTGCCTGTCTCCTTGTGTGCAATCAAAGAAAATAAGTTTTAACTTCATCACCGGTTCAGTGTTTAAATCCCTGTAACAAAGCTCAGGATCACTTGGATATAAAAGTTGTAAAAGCAATCATCTTACAATGTGCAATCTTGAATCCACTACGTTACAAAAATATTTGTGTTTAATTTTTCCTTATCTATTCACTTATTCAGTGTTTCTTTCTACTACCCCATGATCATCTCCTTTATTCCCACATCCTCTTTCCTGATTTTAATTGTGGTAATTTCTTTCATACTCCACCTATAGCCCCTTCCCACATCGGTCCCTCATCACTCTCCTCTATTGCAGTATATAACCCCTGGTTCTGCAGCATTGTATGTGAGAACTCCCACCCTGCCTCAATACTTGGCATCAACAGGAATGAATGAGTCCAAACTTCAACACATACAGCTGCTGCTCAGTTCGTTACATACAGTATATAACGTATATACTGTGTAGTAGTTTACCTTCCTAATACTCTAGACCAGGGGTGTCCCACCTTTTAGCTTCCTTGGGCCACATTGGAAGACGACGAGTTGGTTTGGGCCACACATAAGATACACTAACAATAACGATATCTGATCATCCAAAAAAACCATAGAAAACATAGTTAACATATATATATGAGAAAAAAAGTGATATATATATATATATATATATATATATATATATATATATATATATAAATATATATAAATCACTTTTTTTTCAAATCCCCCTATACTTACCTTTCAATCTCCCTGTTCAAAAAAATCCTCTCTAGTTATTATACTATAATCACTTTTTGTACTGTTTCGAAGCAATATCAATAAAGTGCATTTAAGCCAGGCATTGTATATCAGGGTGCCCTGACCAGGCCTGCGGTACCTGACATATACACCACTGTGACCCCAAATTGTGACCTGTTTTGCTAATTGCACCACTATGTTAGTTAAGGGATAACAACTTATAATGGGCCAAAGAGAATAATATATAATGCCCCATTAGTATTACAAGTAGAAGTATGTAGCAGGGAGATAAGGTCCATGATGCTCCAGGACCAGGTGACTTTTATTCACTGGTCAGCGTCCCTTGAAATAATAAAAAAAATCCCCCTTAACTTACCTTTTAATTGGCTTGTTCTCCTGTCCTCTTCTCTTCTTTTCTCCAATTCTGTGCTGCTGATTGTTCTTCTCACGTGGGTGACTCCTCTGTGCTGCGCTCCGCAATGGATGTTGGGTGTGATGACATCACGCCCGACATTCACTGCGAGCACCGCAACGGAGGAGTAGACAAGGGAGGGAGTTGGAGTACCAGCTGACGTAACCGCAAGGTAAGTATTTTGTTTTCTTTTTTTTTTTGCCGGATTTTTTTTTTCCATTAACAGCGCTGCCCCCTTGCCACAACCAAAACTCCTGCTGGGCCACATTTACAGGCGTGGTGAGCCGCATGCCTAACACAGGGCCTATGTATTTATACAGAAAGTATTAATCTTCAATATACTCTTCTTCATATTTCATGTTTTGAGTAATCTCTGTGCCAGAAACAACTTAAGGTGTGCCAAATGTAGATAACAGCTGCACAGAGAAACTATATTATCATGTATCTGATGATATATTGGACCTAATAATATTGTAATTGAAATGCAATTATGTGTGGACGCTATGACCTGTTTATTAGACAGATAATTATGTCTCTTTGGTGTGTCAGAGAAAAAATGGCAGGTATAAGGATTTTAGGTTATTTCAGAGCAGACTATGATTCACACTCAGGTGTGCATTTCCTCCCCATATTAGCATATATACTGCCTCACTGAGTGACCTCCCAGGGAACATGTTTAAAAACCCACTTGATGTTATGGAAAATTGTCAGTTTTGAGCAATCAATACAATTTAAAGCAGTCCATTTCAACTCTGCATTTGCCTGACATACAAATTTTATGATCTATGTAAGTTTTCTGTGGTTGCATTTATTTTTAATGTAATTTATGTTTTTTTTTATTGTCCTGTACATTTTTATATTATTTTTTTTTTTATACATTTTATCCTTGTTATTCTAATGAAACCATAAGCCTTTTAAGAAGAGAAGTATTGATTATTATTATTTGATTGCTGGACTGTTTTAGCCCTTTGATTGCTTGAATATGTTAACTTTTTAATACTAATGTTTGAACTGTTAACTCCTTTGCCTAGCAAAGAGCATAGAGTGTGCCAGCATTCACATCTGTGTAACTGATTCTTAGTGTCCTATTCATCTGCAGGAGCAGCTGTTTATATAGCGTCACTAATTCCACAGCACTGTACAGAGACTCGCTCATATCAGTCCCTACTTCATTGAAGCTTACTGTCTAAATTCCCTAACATACACAGAGAGAGAGACTAAAGTTAATTTGATAGCAGCCAATTAACCTACTTGTGTGTATTTGGAGTAGAGATGGTCACCGACCCCCGTGTTTTGGTTTTGGATTCGGTTTTGGATCTGGATTACCGTCGTGTTTTGGTTTTGGTTTTGGTTTTGCAAAACCGCCATTGCGTGTTTTGGTTTTGTTTGGTTTTGTTTTGCTATTTTGTTGGAAAATCAATGTTTTTGGGCCTAAAATAACCCAATTTAGTGCTCCAACTGTTTTAGAGATAAGTAATCTAATTGTTGAGGTAATAAATCATCCAAAAAAACAGTTTAATTCTTCATTGGTAGGCCTTCATTTATTCTACACACAAAACAGATTGTCTTCCTCTCCATCTATGCATATTGGCAATGCAGCCATAATCTTTGGATGTATATTACACCCTACACTTATAGTTAAATATGTAAAGAAATGGAAAAAGGCAGTTTGCTTTCTGTCTCTATAGGCCCCCCTCCACTTGTTTAAAAAAAAAAAAAAAATTCAGCCGTTTAATAGACTGTACAATATTAATTGACATGGAGAAAGCCAGTTTGGTTTCTGTCTCTCTAGGCCCCCCTCCACTTGTATAAAATACAAAGAAATTCAGCCGCTATAGACTGTACAATATTAATTGACATGGAGAAAGCCAGTTTGGTTTCTGTCTCTCTAGGCCCCCCTCCACTTGTAAGAAATACAAAAAAATTCAGCCGTTATAGACTGTACAATATTATGAGAAATGGACAAAGCCAGTTTGGGGTCACTCTGTCTATGACACCCTACCCTTAAGGATAAATTGCCCTAACAGCAGCCTTTCAAGATGGTACGTGATATGGAAATGCCACAAGTCCCTTTCCTCTTTGGGGGTAGATTGCACCCTACACTTACATAGAAAGTTTTAAAAAGATGTTATCATCATCATCTTGAGCTTCATCCTCACCCTCATCAGTGTGTACGTCATCATCACAGACTATCAATTCATCGCCGCTTGAATCCGCCATTAGAGAACAGTCAGTCTGAATGTCTTAGATGGTGAAGGCCTTCCTCGTGGAAGATGTAGTTAATTTTTATAAACATCATTTTCTCCACATTTTTGGGAAGTAACCTTCTACGGCGATCACTGACTAAGTTACCTGCTGTGCTGAACACTCGTTCAGAGTACACACTGGAGGGTGGGCAGCTTAGGTATTGCAAAGCAAGTTTGTACATGGGTTTCCAAATGGCCTGCTTTTCTTCCCAGTAAGGAAAGGGACTGTCTGACATTTCCATATCAACTACCTCTTGAAAGTAATCCTCCACCATCCTTTGCATGTTTATACTCGTATTGGATGGAGTTATGGGCAAAGTGACACATTTTTTTGAAAAATCCTTCAAACCAGCCAAGATGTTAAATTGTTCTGGTCTGCCCCCTGCGTCTTCCCTGCTTCTTTTTGGAAAATGTAATTTTTTATGAGCAGCAGCAGCTTGAGAAAGTGAAGGAGGACACGTCATCAAGCCAAGGCCCAGTTCAGCGGCCAACTTGCTGAGCAATAGCTCCTTGCAAAAGTTCACATCTCACTCATTTACAAGTAAAGACTCAATGTAGGTTTTAAACCTTGGATCAAGCACAGTGGCCAAAACGTACTGAACCGAGTTCAAGATCTTAATAACTCGAGGATCATTGTGAAGCGAATTAAGTACTTGATCGACAAGGCCAACATACTTTGCTGAATTGCTTTCTTTCAGCTCCTCCTTCATTTTCTCAAGCTGCTTTTCCAATAGTCTAATTAAAGGAATGACTTGGCTCAAACTAGCAGAGTCTGCACTCACCTCACACGTCACAACTTCAAATGGTTTCAGCACCTTGCACAGCACTGAAAGGATTCCCCACTGTGCAAGAGTGAAATACATCCCCCCTCCTTTCACAATGTCATGGCTTGTGCAATACGCTTGGATGGCTTTGCGCTGTTCCTCCATCCTCTGAAGCATGTACAGGGTGGAATTCCACCTAGTTACCACCTCTTGCTTAAGTTGGTGGCAGGGCAAGTTAAACTGCTCTTGGAGCTGCTGTAATCTCCTACATGCTGTGGCTGAATGCCTGAAATGGCCTGAAATTTTACGGGCCACCGAAAGCATCTCCTGCACCTCACGGTTATTTCGTAGGAAGCTCTGCACCACCAAGTTGATGGTGTGAGCAAAACAGGGAATGTGTTGGAAATCACCCAGCTGTAATGCTCGCACTATATTGTTGGCGTTATCAGAAATGACATACCCTGGGGAGAGTCCGAGTGGTATAAGCCATGCATCAATCACATCTCTCAGTTTGCGTAACAAATTGTCAGCCGTATGCCTGTTAGTGAAGCCGGTGATACAAAGAGTGGCCTGCCTGTGACAAATGTTACGTAGTGGTGTACATGCTGCTGCTGTTCCTGCTGGTGAAGGTGAATGACCAACCCAGTGGGCTGTCACAGTCATATAGTCTTTGTTTTGGCCACTTCCACTTGTCCACATATCTGTGGTTAAGTGAACAGTGGGCAGAATGGCATTTTTCAGCGCAATCTCTACATTTTTACACACTTTTTGGTATAGTTGGGGAATTGCTTTACGGGAGAAATGGTGTCGCGATGGAATTCTGTAACGCGGACACAAAACCTCAATTAACTGTGAAAAACCAGCTGCGTTTATTGTAGAGATTGGACGCAGATCTAACACTAACATTGCAGCCATGGCGTCTGTGACTCGCTTGGCGACTGGGTGACTGCTGTCATATTTGCTTCCCCTCGCAAATGATTGTTTCACAGTTAATTGCTGAAATGTAGGACTGCTCATTTTCTTGACCTGCCTCTGGGATGATGATTCACCCCCAGCAACAGAAACAGCAGCAGCAGTGGGACTAACGCTTTCTTCAGAGGAATCAATAATAGTGCAGAAGTCATCCAGCCTTAAGTGGGATGCCGGGCTAACTCCCAGCGCTACTGAGGATATTGATGAGGATGGTGTGGTGGGTGTATTTTGTAGTCGTCGGGATGTCGGTGAGCTGAGGGTCTTAGCTGATGATGGAGTGCTTGTATTTTTTTGGGAAGAACTTTCAGCTTTTCCCAACACTTTGCCATGAACTTTCGTTAAATGGCGTAACATAGACGAGGTTCCAAGATGGTTAAGGTCCCTCCCTCGACTGACTGTGGCTTGACATACACTACAAATGGCTATACAATTGTTGTCTGGATTTGGGTAGAAATAATTTCACACATAAGAAGTGGATTTTTTTGTTTTATGCCCAGGCATGACAATGGCCTTTTTCTTGTCACGTGCCAGAACTGCTGCCACTGGTGCAGGACTTACACAAACAACCTCATCCTCATCAACATCCTCATTAGTGCCCTCGTCGCCTACACAAATCTCCCCCTCATCCTCTTCTAATTCCAAAGTGGCATCCTCAATTTGGGTATCACCGGCTACACTCGGGCTATTAAGGCACACATCAGCAGAATGCTCACGATTAGACATCCCACTGTTGGATGGACTCTCCACAGGGATTGTTGTCATTTGTGAATCAGAGCAAACATTCTCCTCTAATGCCTTACTGTTATCTTGCAGCTCGGCTTTGACGCGTAACAGTAGTTGTGCACCAATTGTAGGCTGGGTAACTTTTTGGGATCTGCCACTAATAGTCAAATGTGAAGACCTCACTCTCTCTTTGCCACTGCGTGTGTAGAATGGCATGCTTGCAATTTTTTTTTTATCGTCACTTAACTTTTGCTCAGTTACACTTCTTTTTCGCTTCAATACAGTAAAAAAAAAATTTGTTTTTGTTTTTTGCACTAATTTCGAAACACTCTGTTGTTTGACATCACCTTGGCCAGATGACGTACTGGGAACACTAACATCAGGACTGGTGAGAGAACCTGGTTGATCATTCTGATCATATGTGGACTGCTTTGAATCCATTCTGAGTGCAAAGCACTGGGGAGTGCTAAAAATTATTTGGTAGATACTGCTGACAGATATGACTTTTGACAGCCAGAAATATTTATGCACAATTATGGGGGACACCCCAAAAGCACCGAGGAGTGCTAAAAATGATTTGGTAGATACTGCTGACAGATATGACTTTTGACAGCCAGAAATATTTATGCATAATTATGGGGGACACCCCAAAAGCACTGGGGAGTGCTAAAAATTATTTGGTTGATACTGCTGACAGATTTGACTTTTGACAGCCAGAAATATTTATGCACAATTATGGGGGACACCCCAAAAGCACTGGGGAGTGCCAAATATTAACAAAAAATAATAAACCTCTATCCTCCTCTCTTCTCTAGCGATTTTTGTTAGAGCAATTGCAAGAAGAATATTGGATTATCTGTCCCTGCTCTAATCAGCCTGTGACTACACCCTGCTCTCTCCCTCTGTCAAATGGCAATGGATTGCTGTGGAGGCGTGTATTTATAATGTTGAAGTATCGTGAGAACCGAGCCCCGAGATCCGACGACGTCACGATGACGTTCGGCCTCGATTTGGATTCGGAACGGGCGGGAGAGTACCGAGCTGCTCAGCTTGGTACTCGGATACCCAAAGTTCGGGTGGGTTCAGTTCTCGGGGAACCGGACCCGCCCATCTCTAATTTGGAGTGCAGGAGGAAATGGGAGCACCCAGAGGAATCCCACACAAACACATGGAGAACATACAAACACCACACAGATAAGGCCATGGATGAGAATCAAACTCATTAACCCATCGCTGTGAGGCAAAAGTGCTAACCACTAAGTCACTGTGCGGTCCTATTGCCCTAATACAATAAGTGGTGGAAGCTACTAGGTATGTATGGATGTGAGAGACCTGCTTTGGGTGTGTTACAGCTGGATTTGTAACCTGCGTGATAGGTTACGGTTTTTTGAACAGGATGATGATTCAAAGCAATACTGGAGTAGCTTAAATTGGAGAAAATAAATTTCCTTCCTGGCCTAGTCAGAGTTTGGTCCCATCAATAAGTAATGACAGAACTTCAAAAATGCTGCCCATCATTGGGCAAATATTGCTAAACCTTAGTTATTAGCTACTTTTCTACAAAGTCAACTGCCTCTCATTATACAGTACATACCTTGAATTTGAGAGCCCCTTTTACCATAAGACACTGTCCTAATTTAAATAATTGAGGGTAAGAAAAAAAACTTTAGAGAATAAATAAAGTATACTAAAGTGTATGTTTTAAGGGGTTAAATATGCCAAAGGGTCTGTTTTTGATCACAAACCCATACCCTATTTCCAATAGTTGCTAGATACCCTCTCTAGCAGAATGTATCTACTTAGTTCAAACACAATGACAACAGGTTTGTGACACATTGTTAGGGGATCAGATGTAGACAGAACCACAAATGCCCCAACTTGCCAAACAAGAAGCATCTAAAGGAAAGGTAAGGGCTAGATACACTCTACCAGATTTTATCTAGCATACAATTACATATAGGCTAGGATTTGTACAGTTAAACTTCTACATTGACATTACACTTTTTTCATGATCCACTCATCCACTCCAGTGGCCCATTTTACTATAACGATATGATTTTTTCATGGACAGTCCAACATGTGTTGACGGTTTACAAGAGACTGACTTCTATTGTGAGTTAACTATTAAAAGTGTTTCTGAGGAATACTATTCTGAAATATATTGTAGAAAATAATTTATTAACACAGCATCAGTGTTTTGTCATGAAGGGCTTCTCATGTGTTACAAATTTTATGAGGAGGTTCTGTACTAGATCCTGCTACTGTAATTGATGCCATATATTTAGATTTTGTTCCACATAACAGTCTGGTACATAAGATGAGAGTGCCAGGTATAGGGGAAAAGTAGGTACATATGTAGAGAATGAAGAAAATTAACAGGATGAAGCATGAAGAAAAAAATACAAATGACCTTGTAAATGACTTAAAAAGTAAGATGTCCAAATTTGCTGACTAACGTATTCAATACATTTCAAGAAAATTGAGATTGGACAAGGTCTTGGAATATTGGTTGACGGAAAGGCATGTAGCAGCACAGTTGCAAGCAGCAGCTAACCATTGCGTAAAATCCTATAAAGGGTAATAAATTCACATGACGGAAATATAAAAATGATCATTGTGTAAGTCATCAGTTACACCATAGTTTTGAACTATTCACTGTAAAAAGAAGCTAAGAGAGCCTGAGTGGTTTCAGAAGCAGGCAACCTCACTACAAAGGGAAATGGAAGGTTATATTATAAAGAGAGATATGAAAGACATTGGGGAAAAGGACACATAAAAGTAACCTAATTATTATGTATAAATATATACAAGGTTTTGTACCATGCAGAGGACCATCAATTGTGAAAAAAGATGGTTTCACCATGAGCATATAAAGGGATTCTTTACTGTAAGGGTAGTAATCTGTGAAATTTCCTACCACATGGGGTGGTGAAAGCAAATTTATAAACAGAAATTCAAAATGGATTGGATGGCTTTCCACAAGAAATAGTATCTGTAGCTATAATTGCTAGAAGTCATTAGTGGGCGACTGATGTAAGTAATTTATCCATTGTCCTTTTCTGGTGTCAGGAAATAAACCCATTCCCCCCTCTCCCCCCCTCTACATGGCAACTGTAACATTGGAGGGTTTGTTTTACCTTTGTCTAGATCAACAGAGCTAAAAATAAATATCAAAGCTTGAGGTCAGTGGACTAGTATCGTTTTCTTTAACCTTACAAGCTACAGTATGTAATTGTTTTACAAATTGTCAATTGCAAATTTTCTTGTGTGAAGTTTTCTTTTTTTTATTAAGACAGTTGGAGCATTCTCAGATGTTTCCTTCATTTTACACTTTTCTTGATTTTACACTAATTTATACTGTTCCCTTGAAAAATAAAGTGGGAATATCGCTGTATTTGAAAAATAGACCTATTGGAGTATTTTGGCACATTTAATGCTTAAGGGGTCCATTTATGACCATCATATTTTTTAATTGCATCGATGAGAAATGATTTAATGTGTCTATTTATTAAAATTGTTTAACTGGTACAGCATCTACGATAGAAGCCTGTCCTGCCGAATAGTTTATAGTAAAGTGATAGCAGTTGCAATCACTTTAACTACATGTTCATAAGGCCAGGCAGAATTTGCGATGGGGAGAGCATCTGAAGATCCTACTCCTGCGATGCTCTCCCCATGGACTACAACGGCCGACACCATCTATGAGGACTGGATTTGCGAACGATGAGGCTAGGACTGCAGCAGATATCCTATAATCATAAATAGCCTTGTTACTAATTAGTGATTTAATCCCCTGAAAACTGCAGTTTTGGGAGGCTGCTTTAATTTGTTGGGACTTATCCCTTTAGTATCAGTTAATTAACTCAGCTCAGGTTATTGCAATTAGGAAACTGTAGTGGAAAGAACCAAAACAGACAATCTCAAGGGCTAATTGGGTTATTTTAGAAGGATGCATTATGTTTTCATAAATCCCTGCTTACATGAACAAGAAGAGTTTAGAGTGAGACCAAGATCAGTTTAGCTAGTACATGCCAAAACACTGAAACAGGAAAGGTGAATCACGATGTAATATATGAAATGTACTGTTCAAAGCAAGCACATTTATTCCAATAACATGCGTTAAGATTTCAGTAGGGACCTCTGGCCATTTACAAATGCATAATGCATTAGATTTTATAGGTTATATCTTCTCATGTCATTAGTCAACACATTTAATTGCAAGGTTAACAGTATGTCCAGATAGCCTTTCTTGGAGCATATCTGAGGAGTTTTCACACTAAAAAGGGCCGACCTTTCACTTATATAAAATTCTAAAAAAATACCTGAACACCATGAGCACCAATTTTTAAGAACATGCTAGTTACCAATGTGGAAATGAGGACTGTTTGATCATGCTCCTGGAAGCGGCACCAGGGGAAACATTATGCAGCTTTTAAAATAAATCATCTATTTGGACCTTATAGAAGGAATCAGTAGGATGTTCTAGTTACCATTATAAAGGTGGATTGTATAAATGTACATGTTTCCAACATATATTATAGCTAGTTTAATGGTAGATCTCAGCACATTGGCACAGACAAGTTGGGAATGGTGGTGGAGTGGAGATTACAACACATTTTTAAAAAACCTATTTGTGTGTCAGCTCCAGTTAGAACTGAAAGAAACATGTAAGATTTTATTTTATTTTTTTACTCTGAGCCACTCTGGGCCTTCTGAGATCCAGTAGCTCTTTCCTGCAGGGGAACATAATGTTTCATGAGTATACTGCACATTGTTTCAGTTTGGATTGTGCAAAGTGATTAAACAGCAAGGAACCATTAAAAGACTCCCTGGCTCTGGGTATGTGTCTCACATAGCTGCCAATTCTATGTGTCAGGAAATAACGGCTCATGTTAATCAGGCCCACTCCCACCCTCCGTAAAAACACTGCAGGAAAGTGTTAACTGGTTAAACAAGCATCTCTGTCTCCACTATGTTTAGGGGAGTCATTTGGAGGGCTGAGCCAATAAGAGGAGTCATTTTAAAACTAATAAGCGGATTAGTTTTGTGAGCTGTTTCCTATAGGTTTACTAGGACCCAGATCTTTGGTAATGTTATTCAGGCTTCATGGATATTAGTCATGGAAATAGTCAGGAATTATCTCAGGGATGTCACCGATAGGCAACATTATATATTTTTAAAAAATATGTATTAGAATAGATTTTAAAGCTGAGTATTGTTTTACAATAGAATTGAGGCAATATTAAATCCAACACTTACTGCTGCCCACCACCAGGCATGAGGAATGCTGGTAAAGTTAGTGCCTGACACATCATGCTCAACAGTGTAGACCATGGCAGAAAAAGAGAAAATCCCCATGGCAATGAAGAGGAGCAGACATCCCACTTGTTGGTAACACTGGCGGAGGGTGAAACCAAAGGCTCTTAGTCCCGTGGAATGACGTGCCAACTTAAGGATGCGGAATATACGCATCAGTCTCATTATTCTAAGTACTTGACCAAGTTTTCCAACCCGTCCCACAGCCTCTATCTCATGTTCATGACTGGACCTTTTACCATTTTGGTCTTCTTCAGAAAACTTCTCGAGAAGCATTTGCAAATACAGTGGCAATATTGCAATCAGATCTACAGCATTAAGAACACTGCGCACAAAACGTTGTATATCTGGGGTTGAGATTATACGAAGCAGGTACTCCAGAGTAAAGAATGCAATGCACAGGGTCTCCACATGCTCCAAGTAAGGTTTACCACTTGGAAGCCCAGCAGCATTTTTGTACTGCATGTCCTCAACTGTGTTTAGTGTCATAGCAACAACTGATATAAGAACAAAGAAGCTAGATGCTACAGCCATGCCCTTGGCTGTAACTGAGGAGAAGGGTTTTTCCATCAAGTTCCAGATACAACGCCTCAGGTGTCCACAAAGCATCCCTCTAAAGAGCTCTTCATTCTCTTCTGTTTCCATTTCAGCTCTGAGCTCTCTCTGGATCTTAAGCTGTTCATTCAACTCATCCTGCCTCTCTTCAAATGATATGCGACAGCAGCGGGGAGTGTGTTTGACCCTTACTCCCCAATAGTTTATTTCCTCTAGGAAGCTGCGAGGACACAGCTCATCCCTTACCCACAACACTCCAGTACGATAGAAGTTATAGATATGGTGGAAGATAGCTGGATCACGATCAAAGAAATATACATCTTCCAATGGACTGTAATCATCACATAGGTCTAGCTTACGCTGTCGGTCAGTGTATGTAGCCAATCGACCTATCCGAGTCTTGGGATAACTAGCTGCTACCAAATAGGATATATAATAACTTGTTCCACCCACATTGATGTGCAGCAAATTATTTGGAGTATTTCCAAAAAAAGAGGGGGAAAGCAAGCGTATTTCCTGATCTTCCTCAAAGAGGCCACGGTCGTGTTGAGCTGCAATGAATTGCTTTTTCCATCCATCCAACCGTCTTTCTTCTCTTTCTGCCCATCTCAGTTCCTCTACATCGTCATCTTCATCTTCAATGTAATAAATATAATTGCTCTCTGAATTCCACTGGCAGCCGGTTGAGTCTCTAGCAAATCGGAATCTGTCTTCTCCACTATGGGGTCTTCCAGATCCTTCTCTGAAAAAGGACAAAGAAGGAGCCCTGGTCCTTTGCTTATACTGCTGCATGTCTGGTCAGGGAGCATTCGTCCCATGCAAGAAAAGCTAGTCGATCATGCAGATAGTACAGAAGCAGCTGTTGCCTTTGCCAGTGTCACAGGGTGTGTGTTGTATCTCTCTTTTCCCTTCTGTTTCATTGGCCACTGAACAAAACAATGGTAAAGGATTTTCTTTTGTGTGTGTCATTGACAGTTTTAAGTCCTGCTGACAAAGAAGATTTGAATACTTAAGAAGGGATTTTCAGCTATTATCCCATTCAGCCTGAAACTTACAGCATGGAGTGCTACGCTAAACAAATGTAGCACACTGATGAGCTACGGACAGATGGCCAGGTCACTGAAAATTTCCTTCTGTAACCCAACTGTTACTAATTTTCACATTGTAAATATTTGCATCAGTTATTTATCATGTTTTTGTCTAGAATAAGTTGAATATACGCCACCACAGTAAATAAGTTTTGTTTATAGGAGATAGCTGTTTTTGCATGGTTAAGTGACAAATTACAGTAGTGATAAATGAGAAAGCATTTCACCTGTTCTTCTGTGTTTTAAAGCTGCTAAATCTATAAACCACTACAACTATGCCACCCATATTTACAGATCATATATTCTTCCAGTAAATAATGATGTAGATAGTAACATGAAAATGTAATTAAAAAAAAAGACTGGGCCCTTGTACAACATCTCCAACATGCCCCAGGTCCTATATGTTTGTACAAACCTGCTGTAGGTCACATATAGCGACCTGTTATTGAGTGAATACTTGCAGTGCAATGATGTCACAGGACAGTTGTCCCTTGAGAATTTACCTGGAGAACCAGATAAATACAAAACCAGGTGTGCCAAGGAAACCATCCGTAGTAAATAAAGTAAAATAAAATAAAAGATGGCGGGCTTCGTCTAATGTGCAAATAGTATTTTATTATAACCAATATAAATAATAATAATACATAGAACTCAAATAAACCACCAACAGTCTAATAGAGGATAACTTTATATACAGTATTATTCTAGTGTATTACTAATTACAGTTGTCGCTGTATCTGGGTGAGACTGCACTATTTACACTCTTTATGGTCATCTGTTGACTGATTTTTACCGCTATTATTACCCTTGGTTTATCCACACATATTCAGGATTTTTATTATTTGTTTACAAAGTGTACTGGCCATACACTTTGTTTCTTACATCTGTGTTCTAGTCTCCAGATTGAAGACTCTATTATAAATGTTTATCATCTAAATTTATTGTTATTTCTGCATTTGCAAACATGCATAATAATATGCATAAAGATATCCTCTTTTAGAGGCAGTTTTTATACTGTTCCACTGTTGGTGGTTTATTTGAGTTTTATGTATTATTACTATTTATATTGGTTATTATAAAATACTATTTGCACTTTAGATGAAGCCCGCCATTTTTTATTTTATTTTACTTTATTTATTTACTACGGATGGTTTCCTTGGCGCACCTGGGTTGTATTTCTCTGGTTTCTTTTTTGCAAGGAATGGCACTCTTGATTGGGTATGCGACAGGGAACAGACATTTTTATTTATTTTTTCAGTTGTTTGCTAGTATATATTCACATTTGGGTTTTGAGTGCTCAATATATGTTATTTTTTTTTAAATCCAGTATTTTTATTGAAATTTTTTTAAGATATAAACATACCAAACAACAAAAAGAAAAGAAAAACAATCGCATATATATCAGAATTAAATGACGGAATTTACAAGATTACAATAAAGCATAATAATAATAAATGTGCTATATTCATTCAGGATCATACATCGTAAATGCTTATACATAAGTATGTTACACATGCAGGGTTTATTACATGGACTCAGATACTTATTATAAGAACTGCGGTAGCCATACATTTAAGTAAATAGAGCATCTGTACTAGATGACACAGGATAGAATGGAGACTCTAACCATCTGTACCATATATTCTCAAATTTCTTCAGAGCCTGTCTGCTAGTATAAACAAATCTCTCGAGCCTTATGGTGGTATTGACCAGTGCCTTCCAATTTTTAACCGTGGGACTCGTCGGGGCCAACCACAGCCTCGCTATACAGACCTTAGCCAACATCAATAACTGTGAAATGTACATTTTTGTCAGTTTATTAACTTTCCCCTTCAATCAGAGCCCAAAGAGACAAGTGGCCGGTGAAATAAGAGACACTTCAATTACAGTAACCTGAATACATCTCCTGATCTTTCGCCAGAAGATTTGTATACATGAACACTCCCATAGAAGGTGCCAAAAGTTAGAATTGATCGAATTGCATTTCAGACAGTTAGGGGTAGCATCCGGGTGAAATTTTGCCAATCTAATAGTGAATCTTGAAGGTGAAAGATGGGATGGTAACTTGAGAGAAAGTTTGGGCCTGAATCTTGTTTTTTCAGAATATGAGTACTCACTGCATGCTTGAATAATAATGGAAAGATATTGGTAAGGAGAGAGAGATTACAGATTGTAGTGAAGGTTGGGATGAGCACAGAAGACAGGGTTCAACTGATTTGTGAGGTTATAGAATCAAGAGGACAGGTAATAGAGTAGGAAGATAAGAAGACAGTAGATACTCTTATCTTCATTTGTGCGATCAAATGAAGAGAAGATGCCAGAGGATGTAGGGAAGTAACTGAACTGTTTGTTTGTCAAAGAAGAGTATACCGTTTCATGTCAGATCTTATCAATCTTGTCCTTAATGTAGCAAGCAAGATCTTGAGCATTTATAGTAGTTGGAAGGGTTTCGTGAGAGAGGGTTAAGAAGAGATTTAAATGTATTAAAAAGATGTTTAGGGTAGAGATGAGCGCACTCGGATTTCCTGAATCCGAGCCCACCCGAACATTGCTGATCTGAGTCGGATCCGAGACAGATCCGGGTATTGGCGCCAAATGAAAAATTGAAACCGAGGCTCGGAGTCATAATCCCGCTGTCGGATCTCGCGATACTCGGAACCTATAAATTCCCAGCTAGTTGCCGCCATCTTCACTCGGGCATTGATCAGGGTAGAGGGAGGGTGTGTTAGGTGGTCCTCTGTTCTGGTAGATCTCGTGCTGTGCTGTTTAGTTCTGTGCTGTGCTGTGCTGTGTTCTGCAGTATCAGTCCAGTGGTGCTGTGTGCTGTGCTCTGTCAATTTTGAGTTCAGTGGTGCTGCTGGGTCCTGTGTGCTGTGTCCTGTTCAGTCCAGTGGTCCTGTGTCCCATGCTCTGTGCTTCTAAGGGCATAGTTATTTCCCCAATATTCCCAAGTGTTTAAAAAATTAAAAAAAAAATATATTAAAAAAAACCACCAAAATTTTTTTTAAAAAAAATTAAATTACAACAAAATTTGCAAAACCAATCCTGCAGTATAAGCCCATTGGTACTGCAATATTACCAAGTTCACACATTCAGTAGTAAAAGTCCAGTGGTACTGCTGCAATATTACAAAGTTCACACATTCTGCAGTATCAGTCCAGTGGTGCTGTGTGCTGGGCTCTGTCAATTTTGAGTTCAGTGGCGCTGCTGGGTCCTGTGTGCTGTGTCCTGTTCAGTCCAGTGGTCCTGTGTCCCGTGCTCTGTGCTTCTAAGGGCATAGTTATTTCCCCAATCTTCCCAAGTGTTTAAAAAATTTAAAAAAAGTTATAAAAAAAAATACAAAAAATTTTTTTTAAAAAAATTTAATTACAACAAAATTTGCAAAACCAATCCTGCAGTATAAGCCCATTGGTACTGAAATATTACCAAGTTCACACATTCTGCAGTATCTTGTGCTACATATAATGGAGAGCAAAAATTTGGAGGATAAAGTAGGGAAAGATCAAGACCCACTTCCTCCTAATGCTGAAGCTGCTGCCACTAGTCATGACATAGATGATGAAATGCCATCAACGTCGTCTTCCAAGCCCGATGCCCAATCTCCTAGTACAAGGCATGTAAAATCCAAAAAGCCCAAGTTCTCAAAAAAAAAGCAAATAGAGAAACTTAAAATCATCTGCGGAGAAACGTAAAGTTGCCAATATGCCATTTACGACACGTAGTGGCAAGGAACGGCTTAGGCCCTGGCCCGTGTTCATGACTAGTGGTCCATCTTCACCCAAGGATCTTAGCCCTCCTCCTCCTCCCCTCCCCTACAAAAAATTGAAGAGAGTTATGCTGTCAGCAACAAAACAGCAAACAACTCTGCCTTCTAAAGAGAAATTATCACAAATCCCCAAGGCGAGTCCAAGGGTGTTGGTGGTTGTCAAGCCTGACCTTCCCATCACTGTACGGGAAGAGGTGGCTCGGGAGGAGGCTATTGATGATGTAGCTGGCGCTGTGGAGGTGTCACGGGCACTAGGAGTCTTTGCCCAGGATATCACCAGATGATGGACTTACCAGAGTAATATAGCTGGTACTATGGTTCTCTGGTAGCAGGGTGACAACGGAACAGGAGAAACAGCAGATGGTGAGAGAATGCTCAAGAAAAGTCTATGACTAGCAGCAACTGGTAATGAGTAGATGAATGTACACGAGGAACCAGATGGACAGGGAAACGTGAGGAGAGTCAGTGGTCTGCGTATAGCAAGTTGTACTACTGCTATAGTGAGGAGGAATGTCCAGGAGTAGCGAGGAGGTAGTGAGAGTCAGCGGTCTGCGTATAGCAAGTTTTACCGCTGTCTATAGTGAAGGAATGGAATCCAGGTGAAGGTAGGTAACAGGGAAGTCAGTGGTCTGCGTGTAGCAAGTTGTACCACTGCTATGTGAGAGGATACTTGAAACTGGTGTCACAGGGAACAGGAGTCAGTGGTCTGCGTCAGCAAGTTGTACCACTGCTATATATATGTGAGGAGGGGCACGAGGAGATGAATGTAAAGCAGAGTATACACGGGGCACACAGAACTTGATCCCACAATGATATCCACAATACAACAATAACTGACAAGCGCTGCTTGAAGTATACAAAGTTACAATAGCAATCCAGGCAATAGGAAACAAAGTCAATGGTAACAATAGCTTCCGTGGATAGGAGGCTCCGGGAAGAACACAACTCAGTCCAGATGGATATGCAATACAAAAGCAAAGTCAATGGAAAGTATGCATACCGCGGTTCAGGAGAGCAGGCTGTCAGAGCGATGTGCAGGGATACCTGAACGGCTGAAGGTCGGCAGGAGGAGAGACCACTGGAGGGTGGAAGCGGTAATCAGGTTGGTGCAGCACACGGCAGGTAATCCAGAATCAACGAAGCAATACTCAGGAAGCAGTAGTAAGTGAAACTGGAAACATGATGAACACGGGAGAGTTGAGGCTGTCTGGTATCCAGTAGTAGTGGTGGAGGCAGCGGAGAGAAGGTACGCTGAACACGGGAGAGTAGAGGCGGTCTGGAACCCTGTAGTAGTAATGGAGGCAGCGGATAGGAATCAGCTGAGTGCAGGCACGATGAACACAGGAGAGTTGAAGTGAACAGGAACTCTGTAGTAGTAACAGAGGCAGCAGATAGGAATCAGCTGAGTGCAGACACGATGAACACAGGAGAGTTGAAACGAACAGGAACTCTGTAATAGTAACGGAGGCAGCAAATAGGAATCAGCTGAGTGCAGACACGATGAACACAGGAGAGTTGAAGTGGTCTGGAAACCACAATAGCAGAAAACAGGAATCAGCAGAAGCTGAATACACGAGGAACACAGGAACACCTTCAGAGGCTCATGGGAAATGAGACTCCAAGATCAGGCAACCAGGTAATGATCACAGGTGGTTTAAATAGGGAGGGTTCCCTGATCATCCAATCAATTAAAAGCAACAGGTATTGAGGCTTGATAAGGGCTGCACATGCGCAGAATCTCAGGATGGCGGACGGCCACGGTTCCTGAACACACGGGAAATGGCACTCACAGTCCGGTGAGTGACAGGAGGAACTTGATGATGAGGATGGTGATGTGGTTATTGTAAATGAGGCACCAGGGGGGGAAACAGCTGATGTCTATGGGATGAAAAAGCCCATCGTCATGCCTGGTCAGAAGACCAAAAAATGCACCTCTTCGGTCTGGAGTTATTTTCATCCAAATCCGGACAACCAATGTATGGCCATATGTAGCTTATGTAAAGCTCAAATAAGCAGGGGTAAGGATCTTGCCCACCTAGGGACATCCTCCCTTATACGTCACCTGAATAACCTTCATAGTTCAGTGGTTAGTTCAGGAACTGGGGCTAGGACCGTCATCGGTACAGGGACACCTAAATCCCGTGGTCCAGTTGGATACACACCAGCAACACCCTCCTCGTCAACTTCCTCCACGATCTCCATCAGATTGAGTCCTGCAGCCCAAGTCATCAGCCAGACTGAGTCCTCTCCAATACGGGATTCATCCAAGGAATCCTGCAGCGGTACGCCTACTACTGCCACTACTGCTGTTGCTGCTGTTAGTTGGTCATCTTCCCAGAGGGGAAGTCGTAAGACCGCTAAGTCTTTCACAAAACAATTATTGACCGTCCAACAGTCGTTTGCCATGACCACAAAATACGATAGTAGTCACCCTATTGCAAAGCGTATAACTGCGGCTGTAACTGCAATGTTGGTGTTAGACGTGCGCCCGGTGTCCGCCATCAGTGGAGTGGAATTTAGAGGGTTGATGGAGGTATTGTGTCCCCGGTACCAAATCCCGTCGAGATTCCACTTCACTAGGCAGGCGATACCAAAAATGTACAGAGAAGTACGATCAAGTGTCCTCAGTGCTCTGAAAAATGCGGTTGTACCCACTGTCCACTTAACCACGGACATGTGGACAAGTGGTTCTGGGCAAACGAAGGACTATATGACTGTGACAGCCCACTGGGTAGATGCATCGCCTTCAGCAGCAACAGCAACAGCTGCATCAGTAGCAGCATCTACAAAATGGCTGCTCGTGCAAAGGCAGGCAACATTGTGTATTACAGGCTTTAATAAGAGGCACAACGCTGACAACATATTAGAGAAACTGAGGCAAATTATCTCCCAGTGGCTTACCCCACTTAGACTCTCATGGGGATTTGTGGTGTCAGACAATGCCAGTAACATTGTGCGGGCATTAAATATGGGCAATTTCCAGCACGTCCCATGTTTTGCCCACACCATTAATTTGGTGGTGCAGCATTACCTCAAGAGTGACAGGGGTGTGCAGGAGATGCTTGCGGTGGCGCGCAAAATTGCTGGACACTTTCAGCATTCAGCCAGTGCCTACCGCAGACTAGAGGCACATCAAAAAAGCATGAACCTGCCCTGCCATCACCTCAAACAAGAGGTTGTGACGCGCTGGAACTCCACCCTCTATATGCTGCAGAGGATGGAGGAGCAGCAAAAGGCCATTCAGGCCTACACAGCCACCAACGACATAGGCAAAGAAGTTGGGATGCGCCTGAGTCAAGCGCAGTGGAGACTGATTTCCGTGTTGTGCAAGGTTCTCCAGCCGTTTGAACTTGCCACAAGAGAAGTCAGTTCCGACACTGCCAGCTTGAGTCAGGTCATTCCCCTGATCAGGCTGTTGCAGAAGCAGCTGGAGAAAGTGAGGGAGGAGCTGGTAAAGCATTGCGATCCAACAAAGCATGTAGCTCTTGTGGATGAAGCCCTTCGTACGCTTTGCCAGGATCCGAGGGTGGTCACTCTTTTAAAGTCAGAGGAATACATTCTGGCCACCGTGCTCGATCCTCGGTTTAAAGCGTATGTTGTGTCTCTGTTTCTGGCGGACACAAGTCTACAGCGGTGCAAAGACCTGCTGGTCAGGAGATTGTCCTCTGAAGAGGACCGTGATATGCCAACAGCTCCACCCTCATTTTCTTCCACATCTATGGCTGCGAGGAAAAAGCTCAGTTTTCCTAAAAGAGCCGCTGGAGGGGATGCTGATAACATCTGGTCCGGACTGAAGGACCTGCCAACCATTGCAGACATGTCTACTCTCGCTGCATTGGATGCTTTCACAATTGAAAAAATGGTGGAGGATTATTTTGCTGACACCATCCAAATAGACATGTCAGACAGTCCATATTGTTACTGGCAGGAAAAAAAGGCAGTTTGGAAGCCACTGTACAAACTGGCTCTATTTTACCTGAGTTGTCCCCACTCCAGTGTGTACTCGGAAAGAGTTTTTAGTGCAGCGGGGAACCTGGTCAGTGAGCGGCGAAGGAGGTTGCTTCCTCACAACGTTGAAAAAATGATGTTTATAAAAATGAATAATCAATTCCTCAATGAAGTACAGCACTGCCCTCCAGATAGTACAGAGGGACCTGTGGTTGTGGAGTCCAGCGGGGATGAATTGATAATGTGTGAGGAGGAGGAAGTACACACTGTAGGTGGAGAGGAATCAGAGGTTGAGGATGAGGACGACATCTTTCCTCAGTAGAGCCTGTTTAGTTTGTACAGGGAGAGATGAATTGTTATTTTGGTGTGGGGGCCCAAACAAACCAATCATTTCAGCCACAGTTGTTTGGTAGGCCCTGTCACTGAAATGATTGGTTTGTTAAAGTGTGCATGTCCTATTTCAACAATATAAGGGTGGGTGGGAGGTCCCAAGGACAATTCCATCTTGCAACTATTTTTTTGGCATTATGTGACCATTCAACAGTCGTTTGCCATGTTCAAAAAGTAAAAGAAAATGTCAACAAATTCAAAAAATTTAATCAAAAGTTAAATGCCCTGTCATTATTTAAAACAAGAGGGTTTGACGTGCTAGAATTAGTGTAGTGTTAATATGTTATAAACACTACACTTGGAACTTGGAGGAGGTATTGTGGCCCAGGTATCAAATTTAGTACCGGGGCCACCCCACTACACAGTCCAAATTTTTTTTTGGGGAAATTCAGAGCCGTGGAGGGTATTTTATTATTTATATTGTGGTGACCACTCCTCTACGCAGTCCAGATACATTTATTGGTGCGATTCATACAAGTTCAGGGTTTTTAATTTATATTGTGGTGAGCGACACACTCCTCTACGCAGTCCAAGTACATTTTTTGGTGCGATTCAGACCAGTTGATGGTTTTCTTATTATATATATTGTGGTGACCACTCCTCAACGCAGTCCAGATACATTTATTGGTGCGATTCATACAAGTTCAGGGTTTTTAATGTATATTGTGGTGAGTGACCACTCCTCTACGCAGTCCAAGTACATTTTTTGGTGCGATTCAGACCAGTTGATGGTTTTCTTATTATATATATTGTGGTGACCACTCCTCTACGCAGTCCAGATACATTTATTGGTGCGATTCATACAAGTTCAGGGTTTTTAATTTATATTGTGGTGAGTGACCACTCCTCTACGCAGTCCAGGTACATTTTTTGGTGCGATTAAGACCAGTTGATGGTTTTCTTATTATATTGTGGTGACCCACTCCTCTACGCAGTCCAGATACATTTATTGGTGCGAATCATACAAGTTCAGGGTATTAAATTATATTGTGGTGACCCACTCCTCTACGCAGTCCAGATACATTTATTGGTGCGAATCATACAAGTTCAGGGTTTTTAAATTATATTGTGGTGACCCACTCCTCTACTCAGTCCAGGTACATTTTTTGGTGCGATTAAGACCAGTTGATGGTTTTCTTATTATATTGTGGTGACCCACTCCTCTACGCAGTCCAGATACATTTATTGGTGCGAATCATACAAGTTCAGGGTTTTTAAATTATATTGTGGTGACCCACTCCTCTACGCAGTCCAGGTACATTTTTTGGTGCGATTAAGACCAGTTGATGGTTTTCTTATTATATTGTGGGGACCACTCCACTACGCAGTCCAGAAAGATACCTCGTTGCAACGTTTTGGACTAATAACTATATTGTGAGGTGTTCAGAATACACTGTAAATTAGTGGAAATGCTTGTTATTGAATGTTATTGAGGTTAATAATAGCGTAGGAGTGAAAATAAGCCCAAAAACTTGATTTTTGAACTTTTTATGCTTTTTTCAAAAAAAATCCGAATCCAAAACCTTAAATCCGAACCAAAACCTTTCGGCAGGTGTTTTGCAAAACAAATCCGAACCCAAAACATCGCAAACATCCGAATCCAAAACACAAGACACCAAAAGTCGCCGGTGCACATCCCTAGTTTAGGATTAGAGGCATGAGCAGAGATGAGAGGTTGGAAGTATGTTTGCCAGTGCCCAGAGCATGTCCATAGAAGTAATAGATAGCAGTATATTTGAGGAAATCATTAAAGGTATGAAATTTACGCCAATGACGTTCTGCTGTGTGAGAAGGATTTTTTTTTTTTTAAAAAGATGTTGTGTTTCTTTAGTATGGTACGGCCGACATCTTTGTCAACACAGAGTGTGAAGAGTAGATGGAGTCACTTAATCAAGGGCTTATTCTAGGATTTGGTTAAGATGTGTTACTGCCATACCAGGAGAGGAGAATGTAGAAATTGCAGAGAGAGAAGGTGTTGAGTAGAGGTGGAATTGTGGTGGTCGAGTACTGATGGGATTTCCTTCCATTATTAGGGATGTGCACCGGCGACTTTTGAGGTCTCGTGTTTTGTGTTTTGGATCCGGATTTTCGTTATTTTTGAGGTTCGGATTTGTCTCGCAAAACACTTGACGAAAGGTCTCGGTTCGGATTTAAGGTATTGGATTCGGATTTTTTTTGAAAAAAACATAAAAAGTTTAAAAATCAAGTTTTTGGGCTTATTTTCACTCCTAGGCTATTATTAACCTCAATAACATTCAATAACAAGCATTTCCACTAATTTACAGTGTATTCTGAACACCTCACAATATAGTTATTAGTCCAAAACGTTGCAAAAAGGTATCTTTCTGGACTGCGTAGAGGAGTGGGTCACCACAATATCTTAAAAACCCTGAACTTTTATGATTCGCACCAATAATTGTACCTGGACTGCGTAGAGGAGTGGGTCACCACAATATATTAAAAACCCTGAACTTTTATGAATCGCACCAATAAATGTACCTGGACTGCGTAGAGGAGTGGGTCACCACAATATATTAAAAACCCTGAACTTTTATGAATCGCACCAATAAATGTACCTGGACTGCGTAGAGGAGTGGGTCACCACAATATATATAATAAGAAAACCATCAACTTATTTGATTCGCACCAATAAATGTACCTGGACTGCGTAGAGGAGTGGGTCACCACAATATATTAAAAACCCTGAACTTTTATGAATCGCACCAATAAATGTACCTGGACTGCGTAGAGGAGTGGGTCACCACAATATATATAATAAGAAAACCATCAACTTGTTTGATTCGCACCAATAAATGTACCTGGACTGCGTAGAGGAGTGGGTCACCACAATATATTAAAAACCCTGAACTTTTATGAATCGCACCAATAAATGTACCTGGACTGCGTAGAGGAGTGGGTCACCACAATATATTAAAAACCCTGAACTTTTATGAATAGCACCAATAAATGTACCTGGACTGCGTAGAGGAGTGGGTCACCACAATATATTAAAAACCCTGAACTTTTATGAATCGCACCAATAAATGTACCTGGACTGCGTAGAGGAGTGGGTCACCACAATATATATAATAAGAAAACCATCAACTTGTTTGATTCGCACCAATAAATGTACCTGGACTGCGTAGAGGAGTGGGTCACCACAATATATTAAAAACCCTGAACTTTTATGAATCGCACCAATAAATGTACCTGGACTGCGTAGAGGAGTGGGTCACCACAATATATATAATAAGAAAACCATCAACTTGTTTGATTCGCACCAATAAATGTACCTGGACTGCGTAGAGGAGTGGGTCACCACAATATCTTAAAAACCCTGAACTTTTATGAATCGCACCAATAAATGTACCTGGACTGCGTAGAGGAGTGGGTCACCACAATATATATAATAAGAAAACCATCAACTTGTTTAATTCGCACCAATAAATGTACCTGGACTGCGTAGAGGAGTGGGCACTGGGCACCACAATAAAATATATAAAAAACCTTCAACAGGTCTGCATTACACTACACATACGGCTGCTCCTCCATCCTCTCCATCATATACATGTTGGAGTTTTAGCGTGTGACAACCTCTTGTTTTTGATAATGTCAGTGCATTTTGAATATTTTTCAATTTGCCCCACACCACTGAATGTACTTTATCTATGATACGCATCTATCTATCTTGACTGCGTAGTGTGGTGGCCCCGGTACACAATTTGGTACCGAAGCCACAATATAATTAAAAAACCCTCCACGTGTCAGAATTCCACCAAACAAGTATCTGGACTGCGTAGTGGGGTGGCCCCGGTACCCAACTTGATACCGGGGCCACAATAAAATAAATACACCCTCCACGTGTCAGAATTCCACCAAACAAGTATCTGGACTGCGTAGTGGGGTGGCCCCGGTACCCAACTTGATACCGGGGCCACAATACCTCCTCCAAACATGCTACAGACAATTCGTCATTGAGATCCCATTAAGTATGTTAAAGACAGACAGGGTCCAAGTGTTATTAGTTGACTTTGTAAAGAAAAAAACTGTCCCTGTTGCACATAGTCGTGCAAAGAAGACTTACTTTTTCATTTAAAGGCACGATCTTTCAAGTGTAGTGTTTGTAAGTCTAAGTCATATTATACTTTTGGTAAAATTGGTTTTTTTTGTTCCTCTTTATGTTAATTAATTAGTAATAGAATTAAAGTAGGAAATAGAATTAAATAGAATTAAAGTAGGAAATAGAGTGGTATAGAGTTGTAGTGTGGTATAGATCGAGTGGTCCACACAATATAATAATAAAACCCTCAACTGGTCTGAATTCCACCAAACAAGTATCTTGACTGCGTAGTGTGGTGGCCCCGGTACACAATTTGGTACCGAGGCCACAATATAATTTAAAAACCCTCCACGTGTCGGAATTCCACCAAACAAGTATCTGGACTGCATAGTGGGGTGGCCCCGGTACCCAATTTGATACCGGGGCCACAATACCTCCTCAAAACATGCTCCAGACAATTCGTCATTGACAGACCCCAGACAGACAGGGTCGTAGTGTTATTGTTTGACTTTGTAAACCCAAAAAAATGTCCCTGTTGCACTTGCACATAGTCGTGCAATGAAGACTGACTTTTTCATTTAAAGGCACGATCTTTCAAGTGTAGTGTTTGTAAGTCTAAGTCATATTATACTTTTGGTAAAATTGGTTTTTTTTGTTCCTCTTTATGGTAATTAATTAGTAATAGAATTAAAGTAGGAAATAGAATTAAATAGAATTAAAGTAGGAAATAGAGTGGTATAGAGTTGTAGTGTGGTATAGATAGAGTGGTCCACACAATATAATAATAAAACCCTCAACTGGTCTGAATTCCACCAAACAAGTATCTTGACTGCGTAGTGTGGTGGCCCCGGTACACAATTTGGTACCGAGGCCACAATATAATTAAAAAACCCTCCACGTGTCGGAATTCCACCAAACAAGTATCTGGACTGCATAGTGGGGTGGCCCCGGTACCCAATTTGATACCGGGGCCACATTACCTCCTCCAATTTCCAAGTGTAGTGTTTATAACATCTTAACACTACACTAATTCTAGCACGTCAAAACCTCTTGTTTTAAATAATGACAGGGCATTTAACTTTTGATTTAATTTATTGAATTTGTTGGCATTTTCTTTTACTTTTTGAACATGGCAAACGACTGTTGAATGGTCACATAATGCCAAAAAAAAAGGTGCAAGATGGAATTGTCCTTGGGCCCTCCCACCCACCCTTATGTTGTTGAAATAGGACATGCACACTTTAACAAACCAATCATTTCAGCGACAGGGCCTACCAAACAACTGTGGCTGAAATGATTGGTTTGTTTGGGCCCCCACACAAATAAAACAATTCATCTCTCCCTGTACAAACTAAACAGGCTCTACTGAGGAAAGATGTCGTCCTTATCCTCAACCTCTGATTCCTCTCCCCCTACAGTGTGTACTTCCTCCTCCTCACACATTATCAATTCGTCCCCGCTGGACTCCACAACCACAGTCCCTCTGTACTGTCTGGAGGGCAGTGCTGTACTTCATTGAGGAATTGATTATTCATTTTTATAAACATCATTTTTTCAACGTTGTGAGGAAGCAACCTCCTTCGCCGCTCACTGACCAGGTTCCCCGCTGCACTAAAAACTCTTTCCGAGTACACACTGGAGGGGGGACAACTCAGTTAAAAAATAGAGCCAGTTTGTACAGGGGCTTCCAAACTGCCTTTTGGAGTTCTACCACGTCACTACCTCTAGTTAATTTAGATTGCAAGGCTTGTAAATATAAATACTTTGAAGATAAAAAAAAGCAGGCTGCACAGACTGTGGAGCTAGAAAGTGAAATTAAATGGACCACGTTACTTTGGTGGCTATCTATGCCCCCCCCCCCCGCCCTACACTTGTAGTTGAATATAAATAAAGCAGCCTGCATAGACTGTAGAACTAGCAATTCAAATATACAAAGAAATGGACAAAGGCAGTTTGGTATCTGTCTGCATCAGATCCCCTCTCCACTAGGAGTAAAACAGAAAACTTTTCAGCCGTTATATAATCTAGAATATAAATAGAAATTGAGAAATGCAATTTGGTATCTGTCTGCATCATAATCATCAACATCCTCCTCAGCGCCAGCTACATCAATATCCTCCTCCCAGTGCACAACATTCACACCTTCATTAGCCAAATCTGTAACTGGACTGTGGGTGATCCTTCCAGCATATGCAGAGGGCGTGCTGCAAATGCTGGATGGAGTCACCTCTTCCCGTACAGTGATGGGAAGGTCAGGGTTCACAACGAACAACACCCTTGGACTCGCCTTGGGGATTTGTGATGTCATCTGTTTAGAAGGCAGAGTTCTTTGCTGTTTTGTTGTTGTTGCTGACAGCATAACTCTCTTAAATTTTTTGTAGGGGGGGGAGGAGGGCTTTGATCCTTGGGTGAAGTTGGACCACTAGTCATGAACACGGGACAGGGCCTAAGCCGTTCCTTGCCACTACTTGTCGTAATTGGCATATTGCCAACTTTACGTTTCTCCTCAGATGATTTTAAGTTTCTTTTTTTGCTGTTTTTGAGAACTTGGGCTTTTTGGATTTTACATGCCCTGTACTAGGAGATTGGGCATCGTGCTTGCCAGACGACGTTGATGGCATTTCATCGTCTATGTCATGACTAGTGGCAGCAGCTTCAGCATTAGGAGGAAGTGGGTCTTGATCTTTCCCTACTTTATCCTCCAAATTTTTGCTCTCCATTATATGTAGCACAAGATACTGCAGAATGTGTGAACTTGGTAATATTGCAGTACCAATGGACTTATAATGCTGGATTGGTTTTGCAAATTTGGTTATAATTATTATATATATTTTTTTTTTTAAAATTTTTATTTTTTTTTACTTTTTTTTTATTTTTTAAAAACTTGGGAATAATGGGGAAATAACTATGCCCTTAGAAGCACAGAGCACAGGACACAGCACCACTGGACTGAACAGGACACGGCACAGGACCCAGCAGCACTACGGAACTCAGCAGGACAGAGCACAGGACACAGCACCACTGGACTGATACTGCAGAATGTGTAAACTTTGTAATATTGCAGTACCACTGGACTTTTACTGCTGAATGTGTGAACTTGGTAATATTGCAGTACCAATGGGCTTATACTGCAGGATTGGTTGTGAAAATTTTGTGGTAATTAAAAAATATTAAAGTAGTTTTTGGTATTTTTTAAAAAACTTTTTTTTATTTTTTTAAACACAGGGAATATTGGGGAAATAACTATGCCCTTAGAAGCACAGAGCACAGGACACAGCACCACTGGACTGAACAGGACACAGCACAGGACCCAGCAGCACCACTGACCTCAGAAGGACAGAGCACAGCACACAGCACCACTGGACTGATACTGCAGAACACAGCACAGCACAGCACAGCACAGCACAGCACAGCACAGCACAGCACAGCACAGCACTAAACAGCACAGCACTAAACAGCACAGAACTAAACAGCACAGAACTAAACAGCACAGAACTAAACAGCACAGAGGACCACCTAACACACCCTCCCTCTACCCTGATCAATGCCCGAGTGAAGATGGCGGCGACTAGCGGGTGTTATTATAGGATCCGAGTATCGCGAGATCCGACAACGGGATTATGAGTCAGAGCCTCAGTTTCACTTTTGAATTGGCGCCAATACCCGGATCTGTCTCGGATCCGACTCGGATCCGCAACGTTCGGGTGGGCTCGGATTTCAGAAATCCGAGCGCGCTCATCCCTATCCATTATCTTGTCCTCCAGACACGAGTCAGGTCCTTTTTTATTCGGACATCCGGTGGTCAGGAGATAAATACTTTAATGAAAGGGACAAGGATTGGACAAATAACTTGGGTTTATTAATAATGCGGTAAAGATAATTTTGGTAAGCCACCGCGCCACTGACCCCTTCAACTCAATGGTAATGACAAAATATTAATTTGATCAACATAAAGCACAATAGCATTTAACATATAATAACAATAAATAAATTTTCAGGTAAATCACATAACATTAACATCATCTAAATCATTTGGTGGCACCAATATTATCCCTGGTAACGTAACCATATTTTACACTCAGTCCTGGGTTGAACTGTGCACAGGAATTTTGTAGAAGTGCTGCACGTGGTTGGGGCCCATAAACTACTTTTTCACGCCAAATAAACTGATGATCTTTTGTATTACAAGTCTCTCTATTTTCTCTCCTCTCACACTGATCTCAGTACATAGCTCAGTCTGTTTAGTGTGATGTCATAGATCTCTATACTGCTTATTTGTTTTCAGTACTTTCCTTTTTACTCACACCTCTCTTTGGCTCACTTCTTATCTTCTTCTCTTCTAACACTTACTTCACTTTTAATCTGCTTATATATCACTTTGTCCGATTTTCATTCTGTCCCTATTTTTCTCTCTCAGTCTATGCAGACACAGGGATCTCTCTCCCTCAGAAGTCTAGAACTTTCCTCTTCCCACTGCCTTCTGGGAGTTCAGTTATTACCAAAGTTTGTGGACTTGTTGCTATGCCACACACTCCTCCTTCCTGTTACTCCCGACAACCACCAACCACTCCCAACTGTCACTTCTCCCTAAAGAAAATATATATATATTTTTTTAAAATCTATATAAACACTTTTTAACAATTAACAAATTAAATTAACAAATTAAAAAACATATAGATACACCCCAGGGTACTCAGATTTGGGGCACCACATTCACCCCCGCTTTTTCAGGTGCGTGTCTCACGCATTAAGACATAAAGGTGGTTGTTCTTTATCAACTCAAATCACACATCTACAACATTTATAATAGCAAACATTTTCAATGACAACAGTTTTAATATACAATTATATACATTATATACAACAGTTTCAGTGAGAAAAGATCTCTAATCCTGATACCGCCAATAGTAGCTCGAAAGGGTCGGTGGGCAGCTGAGGCAAAGTCCCTTGTCTATCATCTGGTTCTTCGTCCCAGTCATTCCTTGATGTTTCTTCTTGAGGACGATGCTTCCTTCTGACAGCCGATAGGCCTGCGCATCCAGTCGTAGTGTTTCTGCTGCCGTTTGTAGAAGAACGGAGGAGGGCGCCTGCGCTGGACAGGTCTCTGTTGAGAGGACACTTCTTCTGCTCTCTCTCCCTCGCTCACTTGCTCTGTACTTACTTCCCCACCAGATTCTGCAGCATTCTCTCCTCTTGGCCGGTAGAACGTCTGCGGAACCTTCGTCGGTAGGGTGCAAATCTGCCTACTTTTACTGGTACACCACCAGGGCCAGTCACGTTTGCTGCCTCGGCACCCTTCTCTCCGTCCACAACATCAAATTCCACAGTCTCCCCGTCTCCAACACTGCGCAGAAACTTCCGTGGGTTATTTCGCTTTATTGCTGTCTGGTGGACAAAGACATCTTCTTTGGTGTCATTTCTGTTGATGAAGCCATATCCATTCCGCAAATTAAACCACTTGACAGTGCCCGAAACGTTTACATGGGAACCAGCAGACTTTTGGTAACCTTGTAGGAGCCGAACAGTATGTTGAAAGGCCTGATGACCGGGGGAAGCCGCTTGGGTTAATTTACCCTTCAAAGTCGCCACTAGCTCATCCGGGCATTGTTGCAGCACATTCAACCCCAGGATGATGGGGGCTATGTTCCCTTCACAGGGGGCGGTGACAAGACAGCCTTGTCTTGGCAACAAGGTCGCTCCGATCTGGATGTCCGCTTCCCAATACCCTTCACACGCAATCTCGAGGCAATTACTGGCGGTCAGCTGCAGCCAGGTTGGGGGTGGTGATAACAGCTGCTCTTTGCCCCAATACTTGTGGAATGGAGGGAGCCGGATGGTCGTAATCTGTGACCCCGTGTCAAGCATAGCCAGGGTCTCCACTCCATTAATTGTAACGGGTAATGTGGGAATTGTCCGATGAACTAGGGCCTTCAGTTTTCTGGATCCGGATCTATTCCCGGGGCTCGCCCCAAGATTCGGCCCTCAATCTCGGGGTGTCGGAGTTTAAATGTTCATTTTGGTCGCAGTTTCTTTCTATGTGTCCTATCTCATGGCACCGGCGGCATATCGGGCGCCCTTGACTATCGAATTGGTTGGGCGATCGCCGTACATACTCGCGAGGTGGTTCCCACCTGCCTCGGACTGGTCTTTGTCTTTCGGGCCTCCACTCTGGTTCCCCGTAGGTGGGTGCCGGTGGCCTTGCCATTTGGCGCATCTCTCGCCGGATTTCTGCCATTCCGACGGCCAACTCCTCCATTTGCTCTTTGAGCGTTTGCATTGGGTCTCCGGTGGGATACTGACTGCTCTGTATTACCGATTCTTGGGCCCGTGTTAATTTTTCTGTGCTGCTTGCCATGGCTCTTCTCGAGCTTGCGCTTTCTCTGAAGCCCACCAATTCTGGGTATTCTTCCTCCCTTCTCCGTTGGTTACCGACAATGGCGATGGCGGTCTCTTTAAACTATCGGAAGGTTTTGCCTGGCATCTGTGCCTTTATCAGTCGTAGCTGAATCTTAACGCTTTCTTGGGCGACTCCTTCTACAAACTGTATGGTCAGGGCTTCGTCCGCGTTTCGTACTTCCTCTTTGTCCACTGCCTGAATGGCTCTTAGCATCTCTTGTAAGCTCAGGGCATAGTCCCGCAGTGTCTCGTTTGGTTGTTGCTTGCGAGCATATAGTTTCATCTTCAGCTCCGGAAGAGTTCTTGTCTCAAACGTTGTGGAATTTTTTTTTAAAACTTGTGCCGCTTCTTTCTTGTCGTCCATCGGCCATGAGATTACTTCTCTGAGCGCCGACCCTGTGAGTTGCCCTATTAAGATCTCCACTTTCTGCTGTTCATTCAACGGGTATAGTCGGAACATGGATTCCAGTTTGTTCTCGAATTCTGTGAATGAAGTCTTCTGTAGCTTGTTGTCGTCTCCGCTGTACTTCGGGAGCCATGGGGCCCCGAAATAGTATGGTAGGGTTATGGGCCCTGCCGGTTGCTGATCCATTTTTCACTGAGGGTATTACTCTCCTGATGCACTCGGATCCTGTTCGGTTTGACGCCATAGTTATGTGGTGGTCGAGTACTGATGGGATTTCCTTCCCTTACCTTGTCCTCCAGACACGAGTCAGGTTCTTTTTTATTCGGACATCCGGTGGTCAGGAGATAAATACTTTAATTAAAGGGACAAGGATTGGACAAATAACTTGGGTTTATTAATAATGCGGTAAAGATAATTTTGGTAAGCCACCGCACCACTGACCCCTTCAACTCAATGGTAATGACAAAATATTAATTTGATCAACATAGAGCACAATAGCATTTAACATATAATAACAATATATACATTTTCAGGTAAATCACATAACATTAACATCATCTAAAACATTTGGTGCACCAATATTATCCCTGGTAACGTTACCATATTTTACACTCAGTCCTGGGTTGAACTGTGCACAGGAATTTTGTAGAAGTGCTGCACGTGGTTGGGGCCCATAAATTAGTTTTTCACGCCAAATTACACAGTCTCTCTATTTTCTCTCCTCTCACACTGTTCTCAGTACATAGCTCAGTCTGTTTAGTGTGATGTCATAGATCTCTATACTGCTTATTTGTTTTCAGTACTTTCCTTTTTACTCACACCTCTCTTTGGCTCACTTCTTATCTTCTTCTCTTCTAACACTTACTTCACTTTTAATCTGCTTATATATCACTTTGTCCGATTTTCATTCTGTCCCTATTTTTCTCTCTCAGTCTATGCAGACACAGGGATCTGTCTTTCTCAGAAGTCTAGAACTTTCCTCTTCCCACTGCCTTCTGGGAGTTCAGTTATTACCAAAGTTAGTGGACTTGTTGCTATGCCACACACTCCTCCTTCCTGTTACTCCCGACAACCACCAACCACTCCCAACTGTCACTTCTCCCTAAAGAAAATATATATATATATATTTTTAAATCTTTATAAACACTTTTAACAATTAACAAATTAAATGAACAAATTAAAAACATATAGATACACCCCAGGGTACTCAGATTTTGGGGCACCACAGAATGCTGTTCAAAATTAACAGAGTTAAGATTTGAGGAGGCTTGGTAGCGTTTCACAACAGATAGGTTAAAGTAATGTAGCTGATAAGGTGATGATCCGAGAAGGGAACAGGAGTGCTAAGGAAATCAGAAACTCAGCATAGACTAGAGAAAACAATAAAGGCAGTAGAGCGACGAGTAGAGCAGTCAGACCACTGGAAGAATCCAAGGGAGTAAGTTAAGGTGAGTAGTTTGGAAGCACAGGATGAGAAATAAGGAAGCAGGGCAGAGAAATGTTCAAGAAATTGTTGGTATGGTCCAGTGGAACGATAGTTAAAAGCAATATGCTTAGAGAATGGATTGAAAATCTTGATAGCATGTACTTCAAAAGATGTGAATGTGAGTGATGGGACATTTGATAAAACTGTAAATGTACGCTACGAGCCGCGAATCGCCTCCCCTGCTTGCGTCCCAGCTGTCATAGCAACTGCAGGGACGCTACTTCTGGTTCCTAGGTCTCAGCCGTCACCATGGCAATGGCCGGAACGCTCTCGCTGACAGCCCTGCATCCCGGCATTAGGAGACAGCTGGGTGCAGGTGTTGATAAAATTAATATCTATGTACAGCCTCATGTGGCTGATTATTATCTCCCAGCACCTCTGTATTCCAATTGGGCAGTCTAGGTATTTAAGGCAAGAGGGCTTGTCCTCCCTGCCGGTTGTAGCATCTCAGTTCCTGATTAGCTAACCTGCTCCTGTCTGTTACTCTGATTTCTGGATTAATTACAGTGTATGACCCTTTGGCTTGTTTTCCTGGATTTGATTGTTTGATCGTGGCCCTGACCTTTTCCTGTGACCCGGATACCCCTGTTTCCTGCCAGCCCTGACCTTTGTGTGTACCTCACTACGCTGTCTGCTTCAGTCCGTAGACCTCGGCCTATTTCTAACCACCCGTACCTCCTGTCATCACTTCCTACGCTGTGCGGCGGAGTTACTCATAAGCTTGCACTACACTGAGTTTAAAACCTGGGGGTATTAGTACGTACACGACTAATTCTCGAGGGGTCTCTATATTGGTACATAAATGTCTCTGCTTCTCCTTGGAAAAAAATATTCAAGTGGATGCAGGGGGAAGGTTTGTACTGATGAAGGCTGTCATTAATTGGGTTCCGGTGATTCTGTTAGCTGTATATATACCCCCACCGTATAATGGTTCGGTGTTAAGGAAATGTGGAGGATTCATGGCATTGTTCCCAGAGGTTCCAGCCATTTGTATAGGGGATTTTAATAATGGGATAAATGGAGAGGTGGACAGATGGCGAGATAGCCCCTCTGCCTATCTATTGATTTTGCAATTGATAGAGGCCAGTCCTTTTGGAAATTAAATCCCTTCTGGCTCTCCTTGATGGGTACAGGAGCGACATTGGTGACACAGTGGGAAGGCTTCTTTGTAGATAATCTGGTAACAGCAAGGCCACCTATAGTTTGGGACGCTTTTAAGGCTTTCCTAAGGGGGACATTAATTGCTGGCATAGCTGAAATTAAAAAGTCGTCCAGACAAAAAGAACAGATATTAGAGAAAAAGTGTAAATCCTTAGAAGCACAATACATAGAGGACAAAACTGAGGTTGCAAGGCGAACGTGGCAGTTGGCCCAGAGAGAGTGGGTAGAGTATGTATTTTAGAAATCCAAATGTAAATTTCTGTTTTCTAAGCATGTACGATATGCAGAGGGCGATAGAAATGGTAGCTTCCTGGCTTATCCGACAAGGGCGGAGAGGGCGGATGCGGCAGTACCGGTTATCTGTGATGACAGTGGGGTTAAGAGGTATCTGATGCCTGATATTGTTGAGGTATTTCATAAATATTATACTAATACATATAAGTCACAGGTCAGATATGACATGGATACGTTACAGCGGTATTTGAATGGTATCTCCCTTCCTGTCCTCTCCGATGATAGTAGGGAGTTTTTGGACTTACCCTTTACTCTTGAAGAGATTGATATAGCTATTATGTCATTCCCTAATGGTAAAGGCCCTGGAGTAGATGGAATCCCAATTGAATTATATAAAAAACACTGGCCCTTTTTTGTGTCTAGGTTGTTGGATACATTCAGCGAGCTGGGTGAGACTGGCGCTCTTTCCCCTTCAATGGCAGAGGTAATAGTGGTGGTGCTGCTTAAGTCAGGGAAAGATTTGTTGTACCCTGAGTCCTACCGCCCGATTTCACTTTTGTCAAATGATGTTAAGATCCTGGCAAAATTACTGGCTTTGAGGTTAAGTAGAGTGGTGCTGGAATTAATTCATCCGGATCAGACGGGATTTATGCCGGGCAAGTCCACGTCTATCAATCTTAGAAGGCTGTATACTCTCCTGCAGGTGCGGTTACCCTCTTCTGAGAGTGAAGTTGTGGTGTCCTTGGACGCAGCCAACGCATTTGACTCGGTGGAGTGGCCATACCTGTGGGAGGTACTGTCCCGATTTGGAGTGGGCCCGGAATTTATAAAATGGGTTAAACTTTTGTATTCACATCCAGTGGTGCGGGTCTGTGTCAATGGGCATCTTTCTCAACAATTTCGATTAGAGTGGGCTACTAGACAGGGATGCCCCGTTGTCTCCGGCCCTGTTTGCATTAGCAATAGAGCCGCTGGCCTGTAAGATCCGGCATGATAGAGAAATTGTGGGACTTAGATCAGAGCACAGAGAGGATAAGGTGGCATTATATGCAGATGATATGCTGCTGTTCCTTTCAGATCATGACACTTCCTAAAACATTTGCTGCGGGTGGTTGATGGATTTGGGTTTTTTCCGGCCTAAAAATTAATTGGGATAAATCTAGCGTGTTCCCTCTGGGATGGGAGTGTCCTGTGACAATGCTAGAAGGGCTTACAGTTTAAAATGGGCATCGAAATTCAAATACTTGGGAATATGGGATCTCTAATACCCCTGCTGAATATGTAGAAATTAATTTGCGGCCCCAGATCAAATCAAATACATTAAAGAAAAAACTCATGTATGGAAGAAGCTCCCACTTTCTGTCTCCGGTAGGCTAAATTTAATTAAGATGATGGTGCAGCCAAAGTTTTTATATATACTCCAGCAGTCAACTGTATATATTCCACCCTCCATTTTCCCGATGCATTGATAGCTATTTGATTTCATTGGTTTGGGGAGGGGGAAGGGCTAAGGTCAAGCTCAGCTCGCTGTATAGATCCAGATCTTCTGGTGGATTTGCACTTCCTAACTTGAAATTATATTATTTTGCCTCTCAGTTGGTCCACCTTAGGGCATGGGTTTCGGACCCCGAATACCATGAGCTACTTTGGGTGTTGGTACACCAATTTAATTCTAATCACACTCCTTTACAGTCACTGCTGGCGGGGCGGCTTGATATGCGGGCTCCTCCGCTCCTGATTGAGGCAGTTAAAATTTGACAATCCTGTAATACAATAATGAAACAAACTGACATTGATCCATGTTCTCCTATCTGGGGGCAAAGAAATTTGAGAAGTTAAATACAGTGAAGAGGGCCAGGGAGTGGTCTCGGTTGGGTGTGGTGTCGGTAGGACAACTTAATGACACAAATGTACTTAAATCCTTCGAACAGTTGGTTGGGGAATTCTCTGTACCCAGAATAATGTTTTATTCTTACCTTCAATTACGACACGCCCTAAAGACACAATTTAAAGTGGAGACATTGGTGTTTGGGGTGGATCCACTGAGGAAACAATATATGTTATTTCATTTACCAGGAGGACATTAAATTTGGAAGACAGGACACAAGCACTAATTAATTTTTTAGATCATGGACAATTATTGTGTCAGGGCATATTAGCTACAACACTGCTCACTGTAGCTATCACCACATGCCTCTCCCAAAAATTTTCATTGAAACATTTAAGTAAAACACATTGCCCATCTAATCATTATTAAAATATAAGTCCCTTTTCACCTTCAAATGTGCACAATTGAGCCAATGATCTATCTTGTAAATATAGCGCCCTGATTCATTAAGGAGAGTAAAGGGTGTTACGTTGTGTATAATATGCACTATTACTCTGTGCATGCCCAGAACTGGACCATACACCACAGAACACTTCCCATTCATCTTCAAGTGCGAAGGACCCTTATGACAGCTTACGATTACAGGGGTGGAACGGGGGAGGGGAAATGGTCGGATGCACGTGGTGAATATACAGTAAGGGCATGCCAAGCTCAAGCGTACGCATCAGTGTCAGATTCAAACTTTGTGCATTTTATCCAAATAAATGTGTTTTATGGAGAAAATAAACAAAAAGTTTTTTCTATTTTTTAATGTTTGCACATTAATGACTTTTAATTAATGACTATTATTAACGGCTGACATTAATTGAATATTTTTTACAGGCGTATAACCAATGTACATGCATTTTTAAAAAAACGCATATTACGGTAGTATTGCATTTGTTAATGAATCAGACCCATAATGTCTACTCTATAGTTAATTAGAAGCACACTCTCTAGCAGAGTGTATTTAACAGATGCCTGTTATGCAGGTCTCTCAGTCGGGAACGCGTATGTAGTCATTTGTATTTGCCTAACCCCTGTTGCATCTACTGCTAGACGCAAGTGAGTTTGAAATCATTAGGTAAATAGCTTATATTTATAACAGGTAACAGTTTTATATGCAACTATCCTTAACCAAGCCAACCTGCTACCTCTCTATGTGCATGCCTCTCCTCCTCCTGTATTGAAAGCAATAACCCTACCCACAAATGGAACCCCACATAAGGTCTCTTTTCCCTCACAAGTGTTCCACCCTTCTTTTTGGATGGCCATAGGAACAGTGTAAGTACCCATTACACTATTTCCTGCACAGTATAATGCAACAATTTAGTATAATACCTTTAGTGTAATAACTGAACACTTACAAAAAACACTAAATTGTTGCATTACACTGTGATTCCCACTCTCTACACCAGACATGCCAATGTCAATTCACACTAAGGGGCATATTCAATTGTCGGCGAGATTGCCGAAAATCCCGCGCCCGTCCGCGCACGATTACTGTTATTAGTCAGGGAGCTGCGAGCTGAAATCCAGCGAGAGATTACCGTTTTAACGGTATTAGTTTTTCCGCGGCGGAGCCCGCCGACAATTGAATATGCCCCTTATTGCATTGGTTAAACAAACTCAGTCAGATTACAGAAGACCAATCATAGAAATCCTCCATTTAATAGAAATGTACTGTAGGGTTATCAGTTTTCTTATTATGACTGCATTTTCTAGACTATTGGAATTTAACTGCAATTTTAAATAACACCATAAAGCATTATGAGAACAATTTCCCAGCTGTAAAACAATGGAAGGTCATGTGATATAAAACAGTTTAAAATGATCTGATCAATAGCATTTTATTCAACAGTAAGTGTCCTGACATTACTAGAACCCAGGGCCGCCTTCAGAAAAAATCGGGCCCAGTACGGCCCCCCATGCCCCCCCCCCTCATGAGCGCCCCCCCCATGAGCAACACATACTTACCTGGGGCCCGCCGCTGGTCTCCGCTATTCTGTCTTCAGCCTGGCTGTCACCGTGACAGCGAGGCACCAGGATCCGATCGCAGGGGTGGAGGAATCATTCCCCCTGCGATCATGTGATCTGTCACGGTGACAGCCAGGCTGAAGACAGAATAGCGGAGACCAGCGGCGGGCCCCAGGTAAGTCTGTGCTAAGCTGTTGTACCGGGCCCCCTGGTGAGCCCGGGTCCGGTACAACAGTACCCCCCGTACCCCCTGATGGCGGCCCTGCTAGAACCCTACACATTACATACCTGTCAAATAGTTCTGATTTTCACAACATGTGCTGGTGCCCCAAAGCTCCTAGGCCCTATTAAGGGTCCTAGGTGTACTCTGAGCAATGTAATAAAAAGCTTCACACACACAAAACTGCCAGAATTCAGAGAAACTGGGGCTCGCTATAATGTTGCAGGAGGGGTGTGCTTGGCAAAGTCTCGGAGTGTATTCCTGGACTAAACATCTGAAGGTGCAGTGATTGCTGAAGAAATTGGCATTATTGGCATATTCAGGTAGTTCTGCATCAACATGCCGATTCGTGCGTATCATCATTGCACTGACATGGTGTGTTACAGTTACCAGCAGAGCATATTATCTGGTCTAGTTGAAGACAGTGGTTTTGAGTTTAACGATTTGCTAATGCCTAAGAGATTTATGTCATCTATGCCTAAGGCTAGATTTGACTCTTCACACTCCAGTGTAACACTGAATGGCTGGACAATGCTATCTGCTGTATGCTGGTTTAGAATGATATTAGTGGTTCTACTGTATCTGCAGTATGCTGGGTTAGAATATATTTTTATCTCTGTGTGGTGCTACTTTTCCCTCTCTATTAGCATTAGGGATGTGCACCGGCGACTTTTGAGGTCTCGTGTTTTGTGCTTTGGATCCGGATTTTCGTTATTTTTGAGGTTCGGATTTGTCTCGCAAAACACTTGACGAAAGGTCTCGGTTCGGATTTAAGGTTTTGGATTCGGATTTTTTTGCAAAAAAACATAAAAAGTTTAAAAATCAAGTTTTTGGGCTTATTTTCACTCCTAGGCTATTATTAACCTCAATAACATTCAATAACAAGCATTTCCACTAATTTACAGTGTATTCTGAACACCTCACAATATAGTTATTAGTCCAAAACGTTGCAACAAGGTATCTTTCTGGACTGCGTAGAGGAGTGGGTCACCACAATATATATTAAAAACCCTGAACTTTTATGATTCGCACCAATAAATGTACCTGGACTGCGTAGAGGAGTGGGTCACCACAATATATATTAAAAACCCTGAACTTTTATGAATCGCACCAATAAATGTACCTGGACTGCGTAGAGGAGTGGGTCACCACAATATCTTAAAAACCCAGAACTTTTATGAATCGCACCAATAAATGTACCTGCACTGCCTAGAGGAGTGGGTCACCACAATATATATTAAAAACCCTGAACTTTTATGATTCGCACCAATAATTGTACCTGGACTGCGTAGAGGAGTGGGTCACCACAATATATATTAAAAACCCTGAACTTTTATGAATCGCACCAATAAATGTACCTGGACTGCGTAGAGAAGTGGGTCACCACAATATCTTAAAAACCCTGAACTTTTATGAATCGCACCAATAAATGTACCTGGACTGCGTAGAGGAGTGGGTCACCACAATATCTTAAAAACCCTGAACTTTTATGAATCGCACCAATAAATGTACCTGGACTGCGTAGAGGAGTGGGTCACCACAATATATATTAAAAACCCTGAACTTTTATGATTCGCACCAATAAATGTACCTGGACTGCGTAGAGGAGTGGGTCACCACAATATCTTAAAAACCCTGAACTTTTATGAATCGCACCAATAAATGTACCTGGACTGCGTAGAGGAGTGGGTCACCACAATATATATTAAAAACCCTGAACTTTTATGATTCGCACCAATAAATGTACCTGGACTGCGTAGAGGAGTGGGTCACCACAATATCTTAAAAACCCAGAACTTTTATGAATCGCACCAATAAATGTACCTGGACTGCGAGGAGGAGTGGGTCACCACAATATCTTAAAAACCCAGAACTTTTATGAATCGCACCAATAAATGTACCTGGACTGCGTAGAGGAGTGGGTCACCACAATATATATTAAAAACCCTGAACTTTTATGAATCGCACCAATAAATGTACCTGGACTGCGTAGAGGAGTGGGTCACCACAATATATATTAAAAACCCTGAACTTTTATGATTCGCACCAATAAATGTACCTGGACTGCGTAGAGGAGTGGGTCACCACAATATCTTAAAAACCCAGAACTTTTATGAATCGCACCAATAAATGTACCTGGACTGCGTAGAGGAGTGGGTCACCACAATATATATTAAAAACCCTGAACTTTTATGAATCGCACCAATAAATGTACCTGGACTGCGTAGAGGAGTGGGTCACCACAATATATTAAAAACCCTGAACTTTTATGAATCGCACCAATAAATGTACCTGGACTGCGTAGAGGAGTGGGCACTGGGCACCACAATAAAATATATAAAAAACCTTCAACAGGTCTGCATTACACTACACATACGGCTGCTCCTCCATCCTCTCCATCATATACATGTTGGAGTTTTAGAGTGTGACAACCTCTTGTTTTTGATAATGTCAGTGCATTTTGAATATTTTTCAATTTGCCCCACACCACTGAATGTACTTTATCTATGATACGCATCTATCTATCTTGACTGCGTAGTGTGGTGGCCCCGGTACACAATTTGGTACCGAGGCCACAATATAATTAAAAAACCCTCCACGTGTCAGAATTCCACCAAACAAGTATCTGGACTGCATAGTGGGGTGGCCCCGGTACCCAATTTGATACCGGGGCCACAATACCTCCTCCAAACATGGTACAGACAATTCGTCATTGAGATCCCAGACAGACAGGGTCAAAGTGTTATTGTTTGACTTTGTAAACCCAAAAAACTGTCCCTGTTGCACATAGTCGTGCAATGAAGACTGACTTTTTCATTTAAAGGCACCATCTTTCAAGTGTAGTGTTTGTAAGTCTAAGTCATATTATACTTTTGGTAAAATTGGTTTATTTTGTTCCTCTTTATGGTAATTAGTAATAGAATTAAAGTATGAAATAGAATTAAAGTATGAAATAGAATTAAAGTATTAAATAGAATTAAAGTATGAAATAGAATTAAAGTATGAAATAGAGTGGTATATAGAGTTGTAGTGTGGTATAGATAGAGTGGTCCACACAATATAATAATAATAAAACCCTCAACTGGTCTGAATTCCACCAAACAAGTATCTGGACTGCGTAGTGTGGTGGCCCCGGTACACAATTTGGTACCGAGGCCACAATATAATTAAAAAATTGGGCATCAACTGTCACCGTTGTTTAATATCTGATACACCTAAATATGGACTGCACAGTGGAGTGGCCCCGGTAGTAAATTTGGTGCCGGGGCCACAATACCTCCTCCAACTTCCAAGTGTAGTGTTTATAAAGACAGACAGCGTCGAAGTGTTATTAGTTGACTTTCTTAACCCTAAAATTGTCCCTGTTGCAAATATTCGTGCAATGGACAGTTACTTTTTTATTGAAAGACTCAAGCTTTCAAGTGTAGTGTTTATAAAATATAAACAACAATACAGTAGTTTTAGAGCACGTCAATACCTCTTGTTTTAAATTATGACACAGCATTTTACTTTTGGTTTAATTTCTTGAATTTTTTTAAATTTGGTTTTACTTTTTGAACATGGCAAACGACTGTTGATTGGTCATATAATGCAAAAAAAAAAGGTCCAAGATGGAATTGTCCTTGGGCCCTCACACCCACCCTTATGTTGTTGAAATAGGACATGCACACTTTAACAAACCAATCATTTCAGCGACAGGGCCTACCAAACAACTTTGGCTGAAATGATTGGTTTGTTTGGGCCCCCACACCAAAAAAGCTATTCATCTCTCCCTGTACAGACTAAACAGGCTCTACTGAGGCAAGATGTCGTCCTCATCCTCAACCTCTGATTCCTCTCCCCCTACAGTGTGTACTTCCTCCTCATCACACATTATCAATTCGTCCCCGCTGGACTCCACAACCACAGGTCCCTCTGTACTGTCTGGAGGGCAGTGCTGTACTTCATTGAGGAATTGATTATTCATTTTTATAAACATCATTTTTTCAACGTTCTGAGGAAGCAACCTCCTTCGCCGCTCACTGACCAGGTTCCCCGCTGCACTAAAAACTCTTTCCGAGTACACACTGGAGGGGGGACAACTCAGGTAAAATAGAGCCAGTTTGTACAGGGGCTTCCAAACTGCCTTTTTTTCCTGCCAGTAACAATATGGACTGTCTGACATGTCTACTTGGATGGTGTCAGCAAAGTAATCATCCACAATTTTTTCTATTGTGACAGCATCCAATGCAGCGAGAGTAGACATGTCTGCAATGGTTGGCAGGTCCTTCAGTCCGGACCAGATGTTATCAGCATCCCCGCCAGTGCCTCTTTTGGGAAAACTGAGCTTTTTCCTCGCAGCCATAGATGTGGAAGAAAATGAGGGTGGAGCTGTTGGCATGTCACGGTCCTCTTCAGAGGACAATCTCCTGACCAGCAGGTCTTTGCACCGCTGTAGACTTGTGTCCGCCGGAAACAGAGACACAACATACGCTTTAAACCGAGGATCGAGCACGGTGGCCAGAATGTATTCCTCTGACTTTAAAAGAGTGACCACCCTCGGATCCTGGCAAAGCGTACGAAGGGCTACATCCACAAGAGCTACATGCTTGGTGTAATCGCAATGGCTTACCAGCTCGTCCCTCACTTTCTCCAGCTGCTTCTGCAACAGCCTGATCAGGGGAATGACCTGACTCAAGCTGGCAGTGTCGGAACTGACTTCTCGTGTGGCAAGTTCAAATGGCTGCAGAACCTTGCACAACACGGAAATCAGTCTCCACTGCGCTTGACTGAGGCGCATGCCCACTCCTTTGCCTATGTCGTAGGTGGCTGTGTAGGCCTGAATGGCCTTTTGCTGCTCCTCCATCCTCTGCAGCATATAGAGGGTGGAGTTCCAGCGCGTCACAACCTCTTGTTTGAGGTGATGGCAGGGCAGGTTCATGCTTTTTTGATGTGCCTCTAGTCTGCGGTAGGCACTGGCTGAATGCCGAAAGTGTCCAGCAATTTTGCGCGCCACCGCAAGCATCTCCTGCACACCCCTGTCACTCTTGAGGTAATGCTGCACCACCAAATTAATGGTGTGGGCAAAACATGGGACGTGCTGGAAATTGCCCATATTTAATGCCCGCACAATGTTACTGGCATTGTCTGACACCACAAATCCCCATGAGAGTCTAAGTGGGGTAAGCCACTGGGAGATAATTTCCCTCATTTTCTCTAATATGTTGTCAGCATTGTGCCTCTTATTAAAGCCTGTAATGCACAATGTTGCCTGCCTTTGCACGAGCCGCCATTTTGTAGTTGCTGCTACTGATGCAGCTGTTGCTGTTGCTGCGGAAGGGGATGCATCTACCCAGTGGGCTGTCACAGTCATATAGTCCTTCGTTTGCCCAGAACCACTTGTCCACATGTCCGTGGTTAAGTGGACAGTGGGTACAACCGCATTTTTAAGAGCACTGAGGACACTTGATCGTACTTCTCTGTACATTTTTGGTATCGCCTGCCTAGTGAAGTGGAATCTCGAGGGGATTTGGTACCGGGGACACAATACCTCCATCAACCCTCTAAATCCCACTCCACTGATGGCGGACACCGGGCGCACGTCTAACACCAACATTGCAGTTACAGCCGCAGTTATACGCTTTGCAATAGGGTGACTACTATCGTATTTTGTGGTCATGGCAAACGACTGTTGGACGGTCAATTGTTTTGTGAAAGACTTAGCGGTCTTACGACTTCCCCTCTGGGAAGATGACCGACTAACAGCAGCAACAGCAGCAGTGGCAGTAGTAGGCGTACCGCTGCAGGATTCCTCGGATGAATCCCGTATTGAGGAGGACTCAGTCTGGCTGCTGACTTGGGCTGCAGGACTGAATCTGATGGAGATTGTGGAGGAAGTTGACGAGGAGGGTGTTGCTGGTGTGTATCCAACTGGACCACGGGATTTAGGTGTCCCTGTACCGATGAGGGTCCTAGCCCCAGTTCCTGAACTAACCACTGAACTATGAAGGTTATTCAGGTGACGTATAAGGAAGGATGTTCCTAGGTGGGCAAGATCCTTACCCCTGCTTATTTGAGCTTTACATAAGCTACATATGGCCATACATTGGTTGTCTGGATTTGGATAAAAATAACTCCAGACCGAAGAGGTGCATTTTTTGGTCTTCTGACCAGGCATGACGATGGGCTTTTTCATCCCATGGACATCAGCTGTTTCCCCCCCTGGTGCCTCATTTACAATAACCACATCACCATCCTCATCATCAAGTTCCTCCACAGCGCCAGCTACATCATCAATAGCCTCCTCCCGAGCCACCTCTTCCCGTACAGTGATGGGAAGGTCAGGCTTGACAACCACCAACATCCTTGGACTCGCCTTGTGGATTTGTGATAATTTCTCTTTAGAAGGCAGAGTTGTTTGCTGTTTTGTTGCTGACAGCATAACTCTCTTCAATTTTTTGTAGGGGGGGGGGAGGAGGAGGAGGGCTAAGATCCGTGGGTGAAGCTGAACCACTAGTCATGAACACGGGCCAGGACCTAAGCCGTTCCTTGCCACTCCGTGTCGTAAATGGCATATTGGCAACTTTACGTTTCTCCTCAGATGATTTTAAGTTTCTCTTTTTGCTACTTTTTCTTAACTTGGGCTTTTTGGATTTTACATGCCCGGTACTACGAGATTGGGCATCGGGCTTGGAAGACGACGTTGATGGCATTTCATCGTCTATGTCATGACTAGTGGCAGCAGCTTCAGCATTAGGAGGAAGTGGGTCTTGATCTTTCCCTACTTTATCCTCCAAATTTTTGGTCTCCATTATATGTAGCACAAGATACTGCAGAATGTGTGAACTTGGTAATATTGCAGTACCAATGGACTTATACTGCTGGATTGGTTTTGCAAATTTGGTTATAATTACTTTTTTTTTTAAATTTTTTATTTTAATATTATTTACAACTTTATTTTTATTTTTTAAAAACTTGGGAATAATGGGGAAATAACTATGCCCTTAGAAGCACAGAGCACAGGACACAGCACCACTGGACTGAACAGGACACGGCACAGGACCCAGCAGCACTACGGAACTCAGCAGGACAGAGCACAGGACACAGCACCACTGGACTGATACTGCAGAATGTGTGAACTTTGTAATATTGCAGTACCAATGGACTTATACTGCTGGATTGGTTTTGCAAATTTGGTTATAATTATTATATTTTTTTTTTTTTTTTTTTAATTTTTTATTTTTTTTTACTTTTTTTTTATTTTTTAAAAACTTGGGAATAATGGGGAAATAACTATGCCCTTAGAAGCACAGAGCACAGGACACAGCACCACTGGACTGAACAGGACACGGCACAGGACCCAGCAGCACTACGGAACTCAGCAGGACAGAGCACAGGACACAGCACCACTGGACTGATACTGCAGAATGTGTAAACTTTGTAATATTGCAGTACCACTGGACTTTTACTGCTGAATGTGTGAACTTGGTAATATTGCAGTACCAATGGGCTTATACTGCAGGATTGGTTGTGCAAATTTTGTGGTAATTAAAATAAATTTAAGTAGTTTTTGGTATTTTTTAAAAAAACTTTTTTTTATTTTTTTAAACACAGGGGAATATTGGGGAAATAACTATGCCCTTAGAAGCACAGAGCACAGGACACAGCACCACTGGACTGAACAGGACACAGCACAGGACCCAGCAGCACCACTGACCTCAGAAGGACAGAGCACAGCACACAGCACCACTGGACTGATACTGCAGAACACAGCACAGCACAGCACAGCACAGCACAGCACAGAACTAAACAGCACAGCACGAGATCTACCAGGACAGAGGACCACCTAACACACCCTCCCTCTACCCTGATCAATGCCCGAGTGAAGATGGCGGCGACTAGCGGGGAATTTATAGGATCCGAGTATCGCGAGATCCGACAACGGGATTATGAGTCAGAGCCTCAATTTCACATTTGAATTTGGCGCCAATACCCGGATCTGTCTCGGATCCGACTCGGATCCGCAACGTTCGGGTGGGCTCGGATTTCATAAATCCGAGTGCGCTCATCCCTAATTAGCATGCATTGTAATTATGTGAATATCGGAAGCAACACTTCCAGCTATATAGTAAGTGTATCACTCTTGTAAATATTGTCTGTCTGTGCCAAAACAGTTTATAATCTTTACCTACATGTGATTTATAATGGTAGAGATGGAAGAGGTTAAAAATAGAGTTGCTCAGGCTCGGTTCACTGAGAACTGAACACAGCCGAACCTAGCAGATCTGAATACCGAGCCGAGCCGGCTCGGTACTTTCGCGCGCCCTCGGAATTGAAAGCGAGTGTCACGGGCACTAGGAGTCTTTGCCCAGGATATCACCAGATGTAGTCTTACCAGAGTAGTGTATGCACACAGTGGTCTTCTGGTAGCAGGGTGACTAGCGTAACAGGAGAATCAGCAGATGGTGAGAGGATGCTAGAGGAAAGTCTATGACTAGCAGCAACAGGTTATGGGTTAAACAATATGAACACGAGGATCTTGATGGACGTGAAGACGTGAGGAAAGTCATTGGTCTGCGTACAGCAAGTTGTACCACTGCTATAGTGAGAGGAATGTCCAGGGATAGATAGGAGGTAGTGAAGTCAGTGGTCTGTGTACAGCAAGTTGTACCACTGCTTGTAGTGATGGGACTGGTTCCAGGTGCAAGTAGGTAACGGGGAAGTCAGTGGTCTGCGTATAGCAAGTTGTACCACTGCTTATAGTGAGGAAACTTGTAACTGGTGCCAATAGGAAACATGGAGTCAGTGGTCTGCGTTCAGCAAGTTGTACCACTGCATATATAGGTGAGGATAGGCACTAAGGTAGATGAGTGGAGCATCAAAGGTAACACGGAGAGCACAAGGAACTTGATTCCAATGGTATATATAATACAATAGCAAATGACTAGCGCTGCTTGGAGATACAAAGTCACTACTGAGATCCAGGACATATGAGACAAAGTCAATAGCATCTATAACTTCGTGAGATAGAGGACTCCGTAGATGAGCAGAACACAGTCCAAGCGGATATGTAAAAAACTGGTAAAGTCAATAAAAGATAAGCATACCGCGATTCAGTTGAACAGGCTGTCACGAGAGAAACACAGGGATAGCTGAGCGGCTGAACGCTGACACGAGTAGAGACCACAGGAGAGTGGTAGCGGTAATCCGTGTCTGTGAAGCACACAGACAGAGAACATAACACGAGTGGAGCAATGATGATTCTTGCGGAGGTCAGCAGGAATAGTAGACACGATGAAACACAGGAGAGTTGAAGCGGTCTGGCAACCGGCAATGCAGTAGTCAGGAATCAGCTAGGACTGAAGACATGATGAACACAGGAGAGTTGAAGCGGTCTGGAACCGGCAGTGCAGTAGCGAGGAATCAGCTGGGACTGAAGACACGATGAAACACAGGAGAGTTGAAGCAGTCTGGAAACCGGTAATGCAGTAGCGAGGAATCAGCTGGCACTGAAGACACGATGAAACACAGGAGAGTTGAAGCGGTCTGGAAACCGGCAAAGTAGTAGCGAGGAATCAGCTGGAGCTGAAGACACGAGGCAACACAGGAACACCTTCAGAGACTCAAAGGGAATGAGACTCCAAGAACAGGCCACGAGGTAATGACCACAGGTGCTTTAAATAGGGAGTGTTCCCTGATCAGCCAATTAACTAAAAGCAACAGGTCTGAAGAGTTCGTAGAGGCTGCGCATGCGCAGACCATCAGGATGGCGGGCGGCCACGGTTCCTAACAACGGGAGAAGAAGCACTCACAGTCCGGTGAGTGACAGCGAGGCACAATGTCATTGTTACTTCGCCGGATCTCGGGAGATTTGGAAATATCCCTCCACAGTGATCCAGCGCCATTTCACAGAGGGACACAGAAGGGGTAGCACAGTTCTTGGCAGTCTCTAGTGCAGTTGGGCAGCGTCATAGGTAGAAAAGAAAGAGGAGGGGTAGCAGTGTTCTTCAAAGTCTCCAGTGACATTCAGGAGAGTTCCAATGCTCCATTGCTAATTGTCATTTCTGCCATAGAAATAATAGGGCTGGTAGGCTTGGTCTTCTAAATCTACAGTCACATTGTACTGTGTTATATAGGTAAAACACAAAGAAGAGAGCTCCATTGCTAATTGTCAGGAAGACAAAAATGTAAAAAAAACACCTTTTACTTTGGTCAAGAAAAAAAGACCTGTAATCCAGGCAAAGTTATCTGCTGTAAAAAATAAAATTGCAAACATGGCATTCTACACACGCAGTGGCAAGGAAAGAATCAGGCCTTTGCTTTTCTCTATGAGTGCTAGTTCTGCAACTGTCACTGGGGCATCTTCTTGTAAGGTCAGTCATGACCAATCAAGACCTTGTCATTCGGATTCCAAAAGTGGTTTCCAAATACTTTTACATGTAAAAGCCGAGCTGGAAGAAAACAGTAAGGCATTAGAGGAAAATGTATGATCTGATTCAGAAATGACACAAATCCCTGAGGAGAGTCTATCCACGAGTGCTATGTGTAATCTTGACCTGTCTGATAGTGTACCCATAAAGAAGGCCCCTTTCAGCATTTCTGCAGATGTGTGCATGAACAGCTCAAGTGTAGCTGGTTATAAACAAATTGAGGATGCCACTTTGGAATTGCAACAGGATGAGGGGGAGATTTGTGTAGCTGATGAGGGCGCTAATGAGGATGTTTATGAGGATGATGTTGTTTATGTAAGTCCTGCACCAGTGGAAGCAGTTCTTGCACGTGATAAGAAGAAGGCCATTGTCATGCCTGGGCATGAGACCAAAAAATCCACCTCTTACATGTGGAATTATTTTTACCCAAATCCTGACAATGGTTGTCTAGCTATTTCTAGCGTTTGTAAAGACACAGTCAGTAGAGGTAGGGACCTTAAGCATCTAAGAACCTCATCCATGTTGAGCCATTTGAAGAGCGTTCATGGGAAGCTTATGGGAAAATCAGAAACGTATGCTAAAAAAATTACAAGCAGTCCAGCACCTGCAATCTACGTCGACAACGACTTCCTCATAAATATCCTTACTAGTGATCGCAGTCAGTCCTGCATCCAAATTACTAAGGCTAGATGACTCCTCCCCTATCCAGGATTCCTCTGAAGAATACTTGAGCATTAGGCCCGCTATTGTTGCTGCTGTTGGGGGTGGATCATTATCCCAGAACGAGACCAAGAAGAAGGCTACTAGTAGTTTACAATAATTGACTGTTAAACAATCCTTCACAAGAGGAAGCAAATATGACAGATGTCACCCAGTCGCACAGCGACTGGGTGACATTTGGGCTAGTATTACATCTGCGTCCAATATCCACAATTAATGCAGCTGATTCTAGACAGTTAATTGAGGTCCTGTGTCCCCGTTACCAAATTCCATCTCAACATCATTTTACTAGAAAAGCAATTCCTCACCTGTACCAGAAGGTTAGAAAAAATTTAATTATCGGGCTACAAAATGCCATTCTACCCATTGTACACTCAACCACAGATATGTGGACAAGTGGAACTGAGCAAACTAAAGATTATATGACTGTGACAGCCTACTGAGTTGGTGAATCGCCTTCAGCAGCAGGAACAGTAGCAGCATCTACCAAACAATGCCAGATTTCTAAGAGGCAAGCTACTCTGTGTATCACCGGCTTCACTAAGAGGCATACAGCTGACAATCTGCTAAGGGATGTCATTGCAACATGACTTATCCTGTTTGGACTCTCCTCAGGATAGGTCATTTCTGATAACGCCACCAATATTGTGAGAGCATTACAGCTGGGTGAATTCCATCACATTCCCTGTTTTGCTCACACAATCAACTTCGTGGTACAGAGCTTTTTGAAAAATGACAGGGACGTGCAGGAGATGCTGTCTGTGGCCCGAAAAAGTTTGGGACAATTTCGACATTCTGCAACAGCATGTAGGAGATTTCAGCAGCTGCAAGAACAATTTGATTTGTCTTGCCACCAACTGAAACCAGAGGTGGTAACAAGGTGGAATTCCACCATTTACATGCATCTGAGGATGGAGGAACAGCGAAAAGCCATCTGCACTTACGCAACAAGTCATGACATTGGGAAAGGAGGGGGAATGTACTTTAGTCCAGCGCAGTGGAGAATACTTTCCGTGTTGTGCAAGGAGCTGAAACCATTCGAAAGTAGTCACCTGTGAAGTGAGTTCAGACACTGCTAGCCTGAGGCAAGTGATACCCTTAATTAAACTTTTGGAAACGCAGCTGGAGAAATTGAAGGAGGAGATGAAACAAAGCAGTTACGCTAAGTATGTCAGACTTGTAGATCAAGTACTTTATTCGCTTCGCCAGGATCCAAGAGTTACAAGATATTGAAATTGGATCACTATATTTTATCGACTGTGCTTGATCCTAGGTTTAAGAGTTATGTCTTCTCTTTATTTCCAACCGACCCAGATCTGAAGAGGTGTAATAAGCTCCTGGTGAGCAAGTTGACAGCTGAAGTGGTACATGACACGTAGATGTCTTCTCCTTTAGTTTCTCAGGCAACTGCTGCTAGTAAAAAAAAAACTTTTCCAAGAGACCCAGGGATGATGGAAATGAGTCAGCACAACATTTTGACATCTGATCTGCTCTAAAGAAATTGCCCAAAAATCGTGACACCTCTGCCATAACTCCACCTCATCCTACTATCAACATCCAAAGAATGGTGGAGGATTAAATTCACGACAGCTACAAATAGACACGTGAGACAGTCCCATTACATACTGGGAGGAAAAAAAGGCAATTTGGAGACCCATGTACAAACTCGCTTTGTAATACCTAAGTTGTCCACCCTCCAGTGTGCACTCAGAAAGAGTTTTCAGCACAGCTGGGAACCTTGTCAGCAATCGGCGTAGGAGGCTTCTTCCTATAAATGTGGAAAAGATGATGTTTATCAAAATGAACTACAAATTCCACAAGGGAGTTGTTTACTGGCAATTATATCAAAGTACAGAGACTTAATGGTGGATTCCAGCGGGGATGAATTAATATTGTGTTAGGATGATGTACACACTGATGAGGGTGAGGATGAGGCTGAGGATGATGACAACAACATCTTGCCACTGTGGAGTTTATTGACAGCACTGTTAGCTTAGCTGCCTTAAGTCTATTGTTAGCTTGTTTTGTGGGGGCCCAAACAAACCAAGCACTTGAGCCACAAAAGTGGCATTATTTGTTGCTGAAGTGCTTGGTTTGTTAAACTGTACCTTCTACCCCTCCTGTTTATGTGTGAGTTTGTTAAACCTTTGTAACATATGGGAGGTTGGGAGGGCCCTAGGACAATTCCATCTTGCACCACTTCTTTTCTGCCATTGCTGTGTGGCAATGTTTCTTAGATGTGCTAGCTCGCCGCAGTCTTTGGCTGAAAGTGGATGCAAATAATATTGTGACCTGTGGGGTGGTCAAAATTGACTGAAAAGTACTGCAAATTAGTGTTATTGAGCTTAAAAATAATGTAGGAACAAAAAAAGCCTAATTATGTTTTTTTAGCATATTTTAGCAATTTAAAAAAAATAAAAATACAGATCCAAAACCAAAAACAAAACACGTGAGGGCGGTTTTACCAAAGCCAAAACCAAAACACGAAGTTAATACAGATCCAAAACCAAAACACGGAGATCAGTGAAGACCTCTAGTGAAAACGCTGATTTTTCAATAACTATAAAGCAGGTGAATCTGCTTTATCAATTTAAATGATGGATATCACCATACATATTTTCATTAGTTTCAGACACAGAATATTAGTTAATAACCAATGAGATAGAAAAAAAAAACCACTTATGTGTTTACAAACACTGAAATGGTCTTGTCATGAATACCCCCTCTAGCCACTCCCTGAATTAATCTCTTATCATATATTCACACAGTCAAACAATATATCACCTCTCTTTTGTCGGGAAACCTCTAACTGCCTTTACCAGTCACAACCCGCACTCTGCGCACTTGGGACTTGTCAGTGTTAACTGTATGGGGTTACAGACGATTCCAGCACTCAATCTTCCTCTCACCTATTGCACAGGTTACAGATTTGCTAAATCGCTCTCGAACAACACTGACACAACCACACCCACTTGGTTTGCCACCAACCAATTGAATAAGGACAATAGGACCCCAATATACTGTCTTACACTGGCACACAATGAGCCCTCCTTGTTACGCACAGATAGCAAGGCACACAAAAGCAATCAAAGGGTTAACACCTAACCCCTCAATCGGCTTGGTATATAAATGTATTCACAATTCACTCCACAGCATTTAAAGATTTAGCATGGTCAAGCAATCCATCTCTTTTAGAAAGGCAGTGAATTTGTTTAGAGCAATAAGGACATCACTATTACATTTGTAGATTTAATATAGATGTGTAGCAAAAAAAATATTATTTAAAAATTATTATTGCAGTACTGTGTTAGCCAGAATAATCTATGAGATGTTAAATACTTTTCGTGTCAAAAAAGACAAAAGTATAATAGGAGTAATACCTTTATTGGCTAGCCCAAAAAATGGTGATCATATTTTCTAGCCTTTAGAGCACATAGGCCCCTTCAACAGGCAACTTTACAATTTGTAATGTGCCTGATAAAGGGGCCTCTGTGCTCTGAAAGCTAGCAAATATAATAATAATTTTTTTTGGCTAGCCAATAATGGTATCACTCCTATAATACTTTTGTTTTGTTTTTTACACAAAAGTATTTAACATCACATAGATTTAATATACAAATAGTACAATGCTTACAGGTTATAAAAATAATTAATAAACAATTGACATACATGCACAAGTAAAACAGTTTAAAATAAAGGGATTAAATTCAAAGTATAACTAACAAATAAGTGGTATATTCAGTGCCAAATGGAAATGGGCTTGAAGATGGACAGCAATGATGATTGATTTCCCCCCAAAAAATACAATTTTCCCTTCACAACACAAGTTTTTAAGCAAACTCAAATGGGACGGTATTCACAGGGGCAGTGTGGATGCTAATGTTGGGGCAGAAATGTCCTTTGGGTGTCACCTAGGGTTTGTTCAAAACTATTCCTAAGTTCTGACCTGTCTTAACTTTTCTCAGATATATCCCAGAAACATAACTCCCCCGTCAATAAACTGGCCATAATCTCCCACACATTTAAATACCAAACACGTTGGAATAGAAACAATATGACATACCTTTCCCAAAGATATGTGACTACAGCTGTTCCCTGGTACTGCTAGTACCTGTAATTCACAATCCTGGTGTGGTTTCTGCCCCTCAGTATGGTGTGGCAAACGGATTTCCCAAAATATGAAATATGAAGGCTTTTACATTGAAGTTCATATTCCAATCTACTTGCATAGATAGCCTTCGTCTTTGTCTACAAGAATCTTAAGCCATGAACTGCTCCTTAGAGTATCTCTCTGTGTCAAAAATCTCTCCTATGTCAGGATGCAGCTCAACACCAGGGGCCTTTGAAGCTGCTCATCTTTCCCTGAAAGTGTTGCATGGAGGTGGGCGGAAGCACCAGGTAAACACACACCAGACCCTCTCACTTCCCATTTTACACCTTAGTAGATCAATTTATCAATGGATTCATTTGATATAACATATTTACACTGCAGTTATGATTAGGCCTTATTCTGCCCAAATATGTTATTGATTAATCCTTATAACTGTAATTTCTCTCTGTTCACTATAGGACTCATTCCTTTCCATGTGATTTCTACAGGAGGCTATTAACGTCGAAAAAGCCATGTCTATGGTGTTGCAGTCTGTTGAGCTAGTTATAGAATAGTCTGATATTTGAAAAATATTAAATAAAAAATATCTAAAATCTTTCTGGAGTTAGTGAATTCCAAATGATGGTGTATGTCAGGGATAAGCCCATCTAGCTACTCCCTGATTAGATATCTTATCATATATTCCAACCTTCATAAAATATATCACCTCTATTTTGTCAGGAAACCGCTCCTGAACCCCTTTATCAGTCACAAACCGCCCTCTGCGCACTTGTGACTTGGAAGCTTACTGTAAGGGAACACACAGGATTCCAGCCTAAACCTCAAACTCAACTCTCTTTCAGGCTACAGATTTCGCTGGTCCCTTTCCCAACACAGACGCACGCTTCACACCTCTCAGTAACTGCCACCAGCTACGTATAAGGCCCGTAGCAAACCTATGACTTAATCACCCAATTGCGCACACTCTGTGCTCTGGTAGCTAAACAGTTAACCCGTCACACACTGGTTTCTAAACAGTTAATCCAGCCAAGCAATCCGTCTCTTCTAAACAGGCAATGAATTTGTTTTAGAACAATAAGGACAAAACTATTAAATTGTTAGATTTAATATACAAAAAGTACAATGCTTACAGAGAATAAAAAAACAATTAGATAACGATTTGACATACAAGTAAAAAATTGCAAACAATTATAAAAACAAATGGGATGAAAGTACAGAGCATCACTTACATATAATAATCTGTATGCCTGGGGCAGGCAGGAAAGATGGACAGTCCTTCAATTAGATTGATCACCAAGAAGCTGACCCTTGCCCATTCCCAACACAGGTTTTTTAAGCAAAATTAAATGGGAGGGTCTTCACAAGGGCAGTGTTTAAGGCTAATAGGGGGGTAGGGATGTCCCCTGGGTGTCACAATAGTTTGCTCACAAATATTCCCAAAGTTTTGACCTGTGGGTAATTCTTCGCAGATATATCCCAGAGACATAACTCCACCTTCAATAAAACGGCCATAATCTCCGGCACACTTAAATACCAAACATGATGGAATTATGACAATGTGACATATCTTTGGAAAAGATATGCGAGTATAGCTGTTTCCGGATACCGCCAGTACCTGTAATTCACAACCCTGGTGCGATTTATGTTCCTTAGTATGGAGTGGAACCCAGATTTCCCAAAATATGAACTATGAAGACATTATCCCTTCAAGCTCATATTTCTATATACCTGTAAAGGCTTTCACATGCTGCCTACAAGGATCTCCAGCTGTGATCAGCCCCACAAAGTCTATTCAAATGTCCAAAACTTCATCCAAGGCCAGGCTGTCTCACAGCAGGAGCCCTTTGAAGCTGTCACAGGTGACCCACTTATCTTTTCACACTGGAATGTGTAAAGCCATCAAATACATTTACATCAGACTCTCTGTCTTTAAATTTTACACTTTAACTGCTCAATTTATCCATGGATTCATTTGATATAACATATTTACACTGCAGTTATGATTTATCCCTTATAAATAACTGTAAGCTCTCTATGTTCACGGCAGTGTACTTATTTTTTAATTATTTTTATTGGCGTGCTTAAAAATATAAAAATAACCAAGGATCACAAAAATAAAGTATGAATACAACAAAGGAATACTTTATGTTATATAAATGTAGTCAATGAGAATACAAATACTTTAACAAAATATATTTAAATTTATGTGACAAAATTGAAATCAAATTGACATAACTCCCTTCCCAGGCGTGGTCCGATTAACATGTCCTGTAACATCTGTTGAAAAGGTATATGTGATCTATTCATCCAATAATGCTAGAGATGAAATGTTGTCGCCATATCCTATCGCAGTTTTAATTATTTTTCTCTTTTTAGGTAATTGGAGTGTCAGTTTCTGTCAAGATAGCTAGATCGGATTGTGCATTTTTAAATTTGGGTCTCCATAGCTCCCATGTTTCGTTAGTGTTGTAGCTGTTAAAATGAAGTAGTCAGGGGATCTGATATTTTTAAATAGATTCCATTTTTTAAGTTACATGGTTGTGGACCATCTGACTAAGCAGATCAGAATGGTGACAATAGTACATTTGTCCATATGTTTTATGCAATAATCTTGGCACTCTTAAAAAGAGGACCGTTTAGCTTGGCATTTACACTGATTGGATAACTATTAATTACGTGCACCTCTACTCACACAATGTGCCTCCTTATCCTCAATGTGTTAAAATATGAGACCTTGCCTTGTAGGTTTGGAAACACTAATTCTCTTATCATTATTTTTCAAAATAAGCACCAAGACAGAACAGTACGGCCATGCAAAGCGTACATTCCATGACACATAAAAATCATAAACATTCTTATTTTTTGCAAAACTTAATTTCATTTAAGCTGTAGAATTTAAATATAATCATGACTCCTAGACTCTATTTTGTAAGGCAAGCTGAATATTCAAACAATTCTACCTCATTAATAGACATTCAGAAGTCTTTAATTAAGTGGTTAATTCATTTGATAGCTCAATATTGAAAGCTTACAACTATTTTTCTAATGGAATTGCAGTGCGTGCTTTCAATATTTAGTATAAGCACACAGCGTCCTGCAGAATATTTTGGAATTCACTTGAAATGTCAAAATGTCTACATATTCCATAACTAGTCAATTTGGTTAGCAGTGGAAAACTACTAGCATTTCTCGTTCATTTCAATGCATCAATTCCTTCTACATGTGGCACATACGGTGGAATCCTCACTGCAATGAATGGGAACATTGCATTGAATGGATACATTGAAGTGAATGGGAAAATATATGGGATTTTTAAACATTTCTGGTGAAGTCAAATTCCTTAAATTTCTTAAAAACACTGCTTCATAGATTAGATAGCTGGGACAAAGATTTGTTTCTGTTGATTTCTAGCGACTTTGATCAGTTTAATTAAACTGTAAGCTAATCAACCTTAAATATTCATGTCCCTGTTTCCCCCTACAGCATTGCACCCAGGGCTGTTGCTGCTTTCACACAGCCCTAGTTATGGCCTACATAAACATCATATGTAGCCAACAGACTTTTTTGGCTGTGAGGCAATGAATTTAGTGGATTACAGGACTAAAATTGGAAGGGTTCAAAAGGGAAGACAATGTCATTGACAAATGGCCTTATATTGGATATGCCCACGCAAAATATTTAAATCAACAGAAGATTTTTTTCAAGAAAAGAACAAGGACAGTAATGTGTCGTTCTTAATTAATTTTGTATATTCCCCTTATTGCTAAATGTCTACAAATTGTATCTATTACAAGTACCCTCTAAACAAGTGTGGTAAATGTTTACCATACATCACCTTGCGTCTTTAAAGAACACAGCTTTTTATGTGTTTTGAATATATATTTATTCATTACTAATGGATTAAGCTACTATTTAGAATTAAATTGGCCAGGTTGAAATGCTGTTTCGTTTTGTTCAAGGTGATTAGTTTAGTTTAAGCTTAGTAGAAGAGGACATTAGCCTTTATCAACCCAGCTTGAGGATCTCCAGGAAAACTTTTCTTTTTAAATTACATAGTCAGAGATCATTTTAATTAGATTGTTTAGCCTTTAAAGAGAGTGATATTATTTCAGGGGAGATCATTTTATCTTGCTATCAAATGGAGTTTCTTTGTACAGAGTAAAATATGTAATTTAATGTCATTTGTGCTGGGACTGATAGTGTATCATCACTTAATCCTGTTCATAGAGTAGAGATGGTGTAAAACTTAGCGATAAAGCCCAGTACCTGTAAGCTGTGTGATATACCTATATTTACTGAGAGGACCCAGGAATAAGTCAGCAGCTGATGAAGATAGTCTAGAAGTTGAGAGAGAGTGATACTCTGGGCAAGTGTATGTCAGCTTTTGTGCCCTGTCATATGTATATATAGCCCACTCTGTGCGGGATCAGCACTACTATTGCAATAAGGGCCTCACACAATCAACTTAAACAAAACTCTTAGCATGTAAAGATTGTAACTAATCCCTTGAAGACCCCTTTGATCACCAGGGCTGAAATAGTGTGGCAGGTTACTGCTTTGTAAGCTGTTTTTGCAGCAAAAGATTTTTCAGCAGCTCCATTTGGAGGCTTGAAAGGATACAGCATGAACTGAATTCCATTATGACAACCATGTAGGTAGTAGTTCTGCTCAGTCTGTGCCATTTTGTCTCATGAAGATTTGACCTCTCAGATCTGTTAAGCTGAAAATTCTCCCTTACTCTCTTTTCCTGGAGAATAAATGAACTTTTTGCCTGCAAAAGTTTTGCTCAAAATAAAATGCGATCTCAAAAGATTAATTAATCACCAAAATGCATCCAGAAGGAAATGAATTTAGAAGGAGAGTCTGTTTGCCAGTGTTTGAGACAGACACATCTTCTTGCTGTACCTAAAAGGGATTTGCTACTAAATTTTTTATCCTGCATTGCTGTCTTACAAATTTAGTTGCCACTTTTAAGGACACCTAGGTACTTTATAATATTTTATCTCCATTGCCGTTTGTGCAAGGCCTTCTCTAGTTATTGGAACCAGAATTTAATCCCGTTGCCCAAAGAATAGTGTCATGTCTCCTCGGGAGAATTCAGGCTATTTTGGATCTTAAAACACTTAACAAATCATTTAGAACTTTAGCAGCCAGGGAACTAGATGATGAAGGAAGACCAAAAGAATGGCTTTATTTGCCTATCCTCCCAAATCTCTACAGTTACCTCAGATTCTTTGTTCTAGTCAAGCATATCCAGTAAAGGCCCTTTTGATTCCTCATAGTCTGGATCTACTCTGCAAAATTGTTGAGAACATCATCATCCTTCCATAGTGTCTGAGAGGGCCATGTTTTTTTCATGCTTATCCCCCTTACACATTACTTCCAGTACCATGTCAAAAGACCAACAATCTGGCACTTGCAATGTGCGCATTAAAAGGAGAAATCTGCAGGAGCAATAACGTCTCTCTCAGAGGGCCCTGATGGCAGTAAGAAGATCTAAATCTAAATTCTATAAGGCGTGGAAAGTTTTCCAGACATCACCTGTTCAATTAAGACTTATACTTATATGGTATTTGGGATCCAATAAAGGTTTACCAAACCAGACCCAGAATATTGGTGGAAGGAATTGGGGCAATTTGAGTGCATTTGTGCACATTAAAGTCCAGTCCTATAGGTGCAGATTAATCTTTTATTCAGCAGAGCACCTGAAAATTATTGCATTTAAACCCAGTTGAATTTCCCTCCACAAATCAGTAGCAAGACATCTTTACGGTCAAGGGTGTTATTGCTACCTGCTTGGTTAATGGGATCTGGACTGCCCATGATTTCAGGAAGAGGAAAGGCACTTGTTATTCACATGTGAATATATACTGCCACCACCCACTGCATCAGTTTGCCTTTTACAATCAAACATATCGCTAGACATTGTGATCTGAATGAAAACACATTAGTCCAAAAACTAGGTGAATGTCTGCGCAATTAATCATTACAACATTCGGTCATTGGTGGGGGGAGCAGGGTAGTTTAAAAAGAAAAAAAAACATACTCACGTGATCGCGGCGCCGGCCTCCCTCCTCTATGCTGCTCTGTGCTCCATTGCTCCAGACTGACTGAATGCCGGGTGTGACATCATCATGTCACGCCCAGCATTCAGTCAGTCTGGAGCAATGGAGCACAGAGGAGCAGAGAAGACAAGAAAGAAGAGAGAAGAAAAGGTAAGTGGTGGGAGGAAAACGGGAAGGGGGGTGTGTTAAAAAACGGGGAGGGGGGCAGCATGACACAGAGGGGTTAAAAAACGAGGGACAAGCAGTATGGCACAGAGGGGTTAAAGAAAAGAGGGACAAGACAAGCAGCATGGCACAGGGGGTTAAAGAAAGGAAGGAGAAATGCAGAGAGGCACAGGGGGTTAAAGAAAGGAGGGACAATAGCAGCATGGCACAGGGGGTTAAAGAAAAGAGGGACAAGCAGCATGGCACAGAGGAGTTAAAAAACGAGGGACAAGCAGCATGGCACGGGGTTGAAGAACTGATCCAGAGAAAAAGTGTTGATTAGGCAATCCATATTGTCATTCATCCAAAAAACTTCATGACCATGGAGCCTCTCACAGGCAGCCTTTGACTATTCAAGAAGTCAGAACAAAGAAATATTGCATATTCTATAAACCTTATGTTGGAGAGTTGCTTTGTTTTAGGATATAGACATTAATCCCAGGGTTTCAGTTTAGCATATTTCAGATACATATTTATATATATATTTACATACACACAGTGGTCGAAGTGGAAACTTAGAAGTGGCTGTATGAAAAAAAAGTGAATGGAATTTAATAGTTGTACAATGAAGACAGTATGGAGATATATAACATACAGTGAACTCAGGCTAAAAGTTGTAGACTCAAACACCTTGGTTTTCTTAGGCAATTTGATTTGCTTCTACACCTGACCAAGAGGCAAAAACAAGTCCTTGTTTTGTAGCTATGCAACAGTATGCCAAGGTGCAGAATACAGGCAAGATCCCCCAGTACGTCTATTGACATTTAAGCATTTGGCCAATCTACCTCATCAACCTGTCCCATAATCAGGTTAGCTCTCACATCCCCAAATACTTGGCATATTGAGTAAAGGTGGAGTAGAGGTAAATGTTCCACGTATGCAAGAGAAAGATAAAAAAACAAAAACAAAACATTTACATCACAGAATAATAAGGAAGAGATGAGCAGTATAAGAAAGGTGCAAGAAATTCCCAAGGAGCCAGAAAGTGGGATTCTAAAAAGTGTTTTAATCAAAGTGACATAGTATAAAAACCATGTACATGAGCATATCACAACTACCAATGGATATATAAACTATAGCAAGGAAGATGGTGAGTCAAACAGGATAGTGGGTATATATAAAGTCCCTATATGTAAATAGATGACTTGAGGTACTGTGCTCCAAACCTGTCTGTGATAGATGTTGCAGGTTGTCTGGTACACAAAGGATAAGTCCTGATGCAGTATAAATATACACATTTTCAAAAGGCAAAGATGTGGTTAGTGTCCTGATAAAAACGCAAATAACAATCCTATGGTGATAGATTCCTTAGGCAAAATCCAAAAAGTGTCCTCATAGTATAAGAAAAGTCTCCTGTAAAGTCTGTTATGTGTCCATACAGATTGCTTACAATATAGCAGAGGCGGATGGAAAAAACAGACTACGGGTGAGAGTGACTCGCCCTACTTACAGGTACAGCGTCTCAATCTCTCCGAATCTGAGCGTCCTTTCCAGGTGTAGGGGCATATTTAAGAAAGCACGATAGTGCTTTTACCGGGTAATTAAGGTGCCTCCGTGTCCTCCGCAAATTTATTAAGGGTGCATCGCAGCAGATATCATGGATATCTGCTGCTTTTCACTCCTCTTCGTTTTTGGGAGCAGTCACCATTCAACAGTATGGTGACTGCTCCCAGCTGCAATCTAACAAGTTCCGAAAAAACATTTTTTTCGGAAACTTGTCTTGATAATGTACGCCAGCTGAAGCAGGCGTACATTATCAGAAATGAAAAAACCCAATGCTGTCAGCTCTGCTCGGAAGAGCAGAGCTGGACAGTGCATGTGTGGAGGGATCACATGATCCCTCCCTGTCACTCACCGCTCGCAGAATTGCAGACAGACCGGGATCTTTGTGAAACTGCACATGCGCAATGGAAAGAAGAAGAGGAACGAAGATGACGTGGAGGCGATCCTAGAGACAGCGCGTCCCGAAGAGAGGGGTAAGTGTGATTTTTTTTATCACAGAAACAGCAGTTTTTCGGAACTGCTGTTTCTGTGTTCCATTTTTAATAAATTTGAGAAATAGATCAATCCTTATCCATGCGATAAGGATTGATAACTATTTCTCATTTCTGCCGATGAATGATAAATGTGCCCCGTAGTCCGCACTGGTTTCTGCCTCCCAGATGTGTGTTGCAATCTCGGCACTCCCGGTCCTTTCATCGCGCATGCATATACGGTGAAGTTTCATAGCAGTTAGAAACTGCTGACGGCTAAAGTCCTCCAATGGCGAAAAGATGAAATGGTCAATAATGAAGATTTATATATATATATATATATATATATATATATATACCGGTAGGTACATACAATTCAATACAAAGCGTACATACTTAGGATTTTTTAGAAAGATGTTAATGGATTAAAGGTACAAGTCATAAGCTTCAATGCACCAGAACCCCACAAATATAGTATTACAGAACAACATACAATCAGGTCCATATATAAATGCACTAGTAAGGGCAAATATCCCAGTATAGATATAGATGTCATATAAAATAGCTCATATATGTGGTTTTTATACTATGTCAGATTGATTAAAACACATTTTAGAATCCCATTTTTAGACGCATTGGAAATTTTTTGCATCTTGTCCCACTTAGGAGGGTTGGAATCCCCCTCCTCCCATCCCATATTTTGGCAGCCGCCTAACACGCTATCTCACGGAGTGCAGACACCGATACATATTATAGTATAACTTATATTATAATATAATATACTATACTATAATATAATAAAAACACCTTTCTTATTAAGAAAGGTGTTTTTTGTTTACCACCAAAGGAGGGAAAGTTTGTACCACTAAGTTGAAGTAGTTAAACTCAAGTCTATGAATACAACACTTTAAATGATAGGTGCCCTTCACTTCACTTTGGAATGCAAAAAGCAGACTAAGTACTGGGTTTATGTGTTCGAACAGTAGTTGGTCAGTGCCATACCGTAGATTGTTGGGGCCCTGCAGCAGCTCATCGGAATGGAGCCCTTATAACAAATATTAAGCTGGTTTTACAATGCGAAGACAATAAATGCAATTCTTTTTATTAGGAAAACACAAAAATCTATTTATATAAAAAAAAGACTATGCATAGGGGCAAGCAACACTTAGATCTTGAAAACATTTTTCGACTAATTTGAAAAAAATTCATCAATGGTTTTGTTGAAGTCTAATGTTTGAGCTCTGTCATTTTCTATAGACAATGCCACTCAACTGTTCCTAGCCTGCAGAACTACGTAGATATTTGATTACTTTCAATCTTGAAAAGATCCCTCTTCCTTGGCTATAGTCACAAGAACAATTAAATGAAACAAACAGTCAGTACATACATCTGGATAGCTTAATAACAAGGAACTATGTTCGACCGGCAACATTTTGGCCAACTGCTTAATATCCTTCGTGTTATTTATCCTCATTTTAAATGAAACCCTATTCGAAAGTAACTGATGTACGGTAGAACTGCAGGAGGTACTACCGACGGGTATTGACACAACTAAGCAAGGAGGCGTGGAGTCTAACGCACCCCTGGTATTCACCAGGGACCCACACAAGGAGGTATGGACTTGACTGCGTGAGGTGCGCAGGTCGCGGTTCTCCAAGTTAGTCACCAGTGCGGTTGTGAGGAACAGGAATAGTCAAACGGTCCAGGTCAGAAGCCAAACAGGAGCGAAGTACCCAAGGATAATGCAGAGAATGGAAACCAGAAGTCAGAACCAAACAGACGAGAACGGGACCAGGGATAACACGAGAGAGTAGTCCGGAGATAAAGCCAAAGGTCAGAGCCAAAACACAATGCTAGAACAGGAACAAAATGCTGGAGCTGGTGAACCAATACCCTGGCACCAGATAAAGCCAGAAGGAGGTTTAAATAGAGTGAAGTACTCCTTGATTGGTGCTGCGGTTTTCGGCGGTCAGAATACAACTAACCGCAAAGCAGGTAAAGAGAATCTGTAGTCGCTATGCAACGGAATGTGAAGCTCTGCCGATGCGTGCGCAGCGTAGCTACCCGGAACCAGGAAGAGCTAGGCAGCGGGCGCCGTCCGTGAGAACAGGCAGGCGCCCGTCCCTGACACCTACGAGAAATGTGTGGGGATGGCGCCTGACATGAACATAATGGAGATATATATTTGGAAAATATTCTTCAAAAATCGCACTGACGAGTAACAGCTCATCAATCCAAGAGTTTGTTTCCAAACAAACTTCTGCTTCTGTAGAGCCTACAAGAAAGTGTGGTTATAGGACCTTGTATGTCTCCACAACAGCCTTCATAACTTGGAACTGGTTATCAAACTGCGAACAGAGAATGTTGATCATTGTATAACACACATTTCCTCTGAAGCAGCGTTCCGGACCAGTCAGCCTTTCACCGTTGTAAAGATCAAAATGATTTTCACTCAACTGTGTTACCAAATTAATTTGAAATACCCCACTATGTACATATTCCAGAAGCTTCCACTACAAATTCTTCACATAATCCCCAAAGATTAAAGAACTTCCAATATGGAATTTCCAATAAGATTGTATGCAGAAATTAAGTCTGTCATCTGACTGCAATGACACGGAGGTAATATTATTTTCTCAGAACGTCTACACTAAACGACTAGTAAAAGAACAAAGTTATAAGGATTACATTTTTTTTTCTTAAATCCCATAGCTTCATTCCTCTGTTCACTTTTTGCTAGTGAGCATTATACATGACCGATTTCATAACGTCACAAAATGTTTGAGAGCATATATAGTGTCACATCTCCTAGCCCAACATGTGGGATTCAATGTTTAAGAATCATTTACAGAGCTGCCATTACCAGATATTTGGAATTCTTGCCATGGAACTATGCTGTGATCAAGAAGAGTGTAGATATTTTGATAAAAAAAAAAAAAAAAAAAAGCTATTCCAATTCTCTTCTACAGCATCCTTCAGAACAAAATTCTGGTTATGCCAGTTCTCCCATTATGCTGCTAGTTCCTGGAGATGTATATATATAATCTATGTTTTAGAACACTGTTATACCCTTGACCATGACAATTATTTTCAACCCTTTCTTTGATTCAATTTGTTTATCAGGTCCACTAGCTACTCAAAGTTATATTTAAAAAGATCACTTAAATACTCTGCAGATCTTCAATGTAGATGGCTTGCAACCGTTAATTTTAGTGTGGTGAAACCGTAACAAAAGAGGTTAGTGAAATTAATATCAAGATACAAAATGCTTTTATTCACTAATTATGGACACCACTCAATTGGTCAGTTTCATCAAGTATTGTGTCTCGAGTAAGGAAATTTAAGTTTGCATTACGGGACATAAATCGTTTACCGACCCATTTGAAAGCTACAGGAACGCTCTCAGAACAGGATCATATTTTGAAAGGCGTTCAATAATATAAAAATAACTCTTGTGGTCTAAGGTTTTCACTTGTTCTACATAAGGTTGCACATTGTCGACATTAGTGAAACATTTACTGTCCTCAATCTTTATGCCAGAAACCGTTCTTTTCAGCTTCTATTGAACCATGCTTTCTCCAGTGTTCATAGACAACACAAGAATTTGCATGGCACGGACCCATCGTGTGTTTAAATATGTTCTGAAAGGTTTCCGGTCCCGCACTTCATCGTTCCATGTATTTGGGGCCTAGTTATTTTTCTGAGGAAATAACCAAGGTTGACAAACACAGGCCAGCTTCAACAAGTAGCACAGCCAATTGATTCGATCTTAATCCAGACTTGACTGTAGTAATAACATAAAAAGGACAATCCATTGTGTTTTATTCCTCAGAAGAGGGCTAAGTGGTTGATTGATAACCTGTCTCAATAGGGTTTTGGAAAATTGTTGCACTTTGAAGAGAAGGAACTCCAGCACTAGCAGATACAGAAGGTGAAACATCATACAAAATATATATATATATATATATAATATAAATTTCTAGTGACAGTGATTGTATATAACTTAAGATTTGCATCATTTCCTTATGGCAATTCAGAGGATGCCATAGACTTTCCATTTCTGATAATTCAATAGTTGTACTATGATAGTCATCATGCATATTCATACACATCATTTTGGTTCTGAAAAGTTTGTGTTATTTAACCCTAGAACTACAAAGGTGCTTTTTATGGGACAAATCACAAGGTGGGGTGGAGGAGTTAGACACCAGCCTATAAAACGGCCTTTACAAGATCTAAACTGCACAAAATAATTTTCGCGACATACATAACTGTTACGGATCAAATATTAAATTGTTTAAATGAAGGTAGACCAAATGAACAGCATTCTATTTTCCCAAACCACTTTGTAACGTATGTAACTATTGTCAACGGTAAAGATTGTCCACTGCAATTAGTGTGGTTCAAAAACAAAGATCTAATAGCAAAATATAACAGATACATAGGCTTGCGCACTGAACCAACAGCTCAATCCTGAAGTCCGTTGTCAAAAGGGCTGTTTTACCAGGGGCCTGTTTACACATTCTGGTTATTTAAAAAAACCAAAACAGTTATGTCACAATGTACACAAAGATAATGCGAAGAGTTCTTCAGTGGTTCAGGGTTTAAGCTCTAGTACAATGCAGGTCATAGGTCAGTTCAAACTATGCTTCTCCAAAGGTGGTGGTGGGGGGGGGGGGGGGGGGGTAACTCATTCTAACAGCTGTGTGTCTTGCCTCAGAAAATCTTGTTTAAACTAATCCATTAACAGTGTGAGAAAATGATACAAATCATCATAACTAGCAATCACAATGTCTTATCCGATGATACCGGATTCCTGCTGGTGAAATGTGGATTAAGACAAGACCAATACATTTCTTATGACCTGAACCATAAATCTTTAATGTAGAGCTGTGCAATACCTTTGTGTAATATCTGTAAGTCTTATGAATGTAAATTGGAAACTTTAACTATTTACAAATGTAGGTGTGAATGGAGATGTTTTCCTGTGCAAGTGTGTATTTAACCTTTGTACACTGTTGCGTACCACTTGCAATTGCATAGGTAATTATAACAGATTAATTTAAAACTTCATCCAAATATTATTATTACTATTAAATAGTTAAACCTCAAGTTGGTTTAGACATTAGTAATTTTTAGCATGAACACACAAGAATGTTAGAAAGCAAGTAGAAACATCACTGTTCTGAAATAAATCAATAGGTAGTAAAAAAAAAAGGTTCATGTAAGGACGTCCATTATAGCTCACTTGATCAAATTTCATATTTTTACAGTGTAGGATTATGACTTCATCATCAACTTCAGATGAATGTGTGGACTGTATTGAGATGACCATGAAGTCAGCTGAATAGAACTTTAAACTGCTTCTGCAACATCTTGCCTTTTTTTTTAGCACTAGGGGTTGTTTCATGATAGACATTAGAATCCATGCAAGACATCACAGGTTCACAAGGCACTCAGGGCCCGATTCAGAGTTAGCAGCAAAAAAAAAAATATAAAATAAAATTTGGGAACTTTGGCAAAATAATGTTGCTCAGAAGGGATGGGTGTGTCAAAATATATAGGACTCTAAATTATAGGGTAAATATAAAGCTGTTCAGCATTTGTGTGCTATATGCAAAAGTAGCAAGTATTTCCCCTGGATAAAACAAATCCATTTGTACACCTTGCATTGCTACAGTTTGTCCATGTGCAAATTTCCTTTGTTTTATAAAGGAATGAAATAACGGCAAGGTATTCAACTGCATCCCATTAAATATTCTGTACTGCAACAACCACATAACATACATTAGTGATATTAGTCTTGCAGTTCACTCATATCAGCCAATCACTATTTTTAGCCCGCACATAAATAGAAAAGGCACACAGTTGTTATGTTAGTGCATTGTGGAAGCTGTAGTGACAATAACGGCTATTGCACAATTAGTTGGCAATTTCTACACCCACTGTGCAAGGGTGTCCAAAAACCGTAAACGTTGGTAGTTGGCAACTCTAAAATTAGCAAAATTGGTCTTTGAAACATGAAACGTAGTCCAATTTTGACCACTTGCAGAAAAGTGCTTGAATTAAAGTGGTGTATTGTGGGCCTTGCGCCTGCCGGTCCAGCCAACATACGGCCCTGCTGCTTAAGCAACTAAGGGAATTAGCACTGCCCTCATATGGTTAGCATACAGTAGTATCTCAGTTCTTGATGGGGGTTATTACAACAGACCAAGACTTAATGTTATACACACTGGAGGAACAGCAAGTGCTGCCATTACTGAATGTTAGTGTTATCACCATTATAAAAATGTGATCTGTTGTACAGGAATGTGCTAGTAATGTTGTTCATGCAAGATCCCGTCATGTCTGTATGCCGATAACAGAACCGTTATAAATGGTTCTCTTGTTGCGACAAAGGAATCCATTCACCTTCCAGTTATCCTGACCAAGTACATGATCTTTTTACAATGCTGTGGTTTACTGCTCAGAAAACTCTAGTATCACTAGAAACAAACTCCAGATCGAAGTCTAAATGGAGCTTTGGTGGTTCATACAACCAAGCTCCTATTGTCACAAGCTAAATGTAAACTCTGCAGAATCACCTGGTTCACTGTCTTGCACTTTAGGATGGGAGTTACCAAAGAACAGGAAGCCAGGTTAAGTTTCAGGAATTTGAGGACCTATGAAAAAACACCTCAGTATAGATTAAATACTGATGTAGACTAGTTTTACATGGTTTATAACATCTAATACTTAGAGAAACAGTTATGCACCCCAAATGATGGCCTTCAAGACCAAAAAACAAAAGGGAAGCCTTATACAGGGCAGTCTCCAACTTACACTTGTAGAAGGTCCACAATTTTTTTTTTTTTTTTAAAATCACTTGAACTACCAGCAGGAAGACACTGTTTCAGTAATCTTGTGTAGAAAAATAGAATTGAGTAGAGCAAACTTTCACAGGAACCTATTCTCACTTAGTAATTTAATTTGAATGTGTCAAAAGCCTGAAATATGGGTAAAAACAGAAATTAAAAAGGGAGAATGGGGGGGGGGGGGGGGCTTTAAATATAGAGTCTAAAATAGTGCGGTTTTGTGAAGGTGTTTGCAAAGCAGGAACGCTAATGACTTTGGGAAATGGAATAGGTTAGTGTAGATTACTGATCTGTTTGCAATGCTTGTTCTGCCAAGAAGAAATCCATTCTACTTGCTTTGAATTTGTAAGCAAGGACAAAAACCAGTACAGATTGGCGACAGCACAGTATTCATTAGACACTTAATTACTAAACATCTCTCCACTTAGTGCAGGTCAGTTGTGGTTGGCAATTCCATTTTGAATTTTCCATATTCTGGAACTTTGAAAGATTAAAGAAATCCAGACACATCTGTAAATCGTTTTTCTTTTTTAATTTGGAAAAGAATCTCCAGTGGTTCTTTGACAGGGATTTACTCTGCACATCTCTAGAAAAGGTCAGTCAAGACAGATTTACAGTTGCATTCACACATAGAAAAATCTGTTTCAGATTAAGAATTATTTGGCAATTTGATATGAATAACCCGTTTTGTTTAGTCTATTGCCATTGCCCCAACCGTATGAAAAGAAAAAATAAAGTGTACAGAAACATATTTACAATAATGAAAAACAAAAAGGCTTCAAAGTGCTTCAGAATAGTGATAGTGTTCTTAGAGATATGTACAACTGCCTATACAAGTATGTACAGGTGAATTCACTATATTTGCTGGGATATGGCTTTTATGGAAAGTGCTTTATACAGTACTTGGCAAGTGGGAGGTGAGGAAATAATACTGAAAAAAATTATAAATAAAGGGTTTTTGGGGGGCCATAGATTAAATGGCAACCATATCAAGAGCTGAACAAGCTTGTTAAGAAATATATACACAAGGGGTTTTCATTGCAGCGTCCCATCCAAAAGAGCTGCATCGCACACATCTTCATACTAAAGGGTGGGATGTGTTCAGCTTCTGGCCTGGTTACCATCCAGAACTCAAGATAATCCAGTTGAAACATTGTAGACTGAAGGAGGATGGTGAATGCCAACCATGTAGAGCCATGCTCACGACAAGTCATCCTCTGTGTTCACAACCGATATCTGGAACAAAAAAAAATAATTGCAATACCTTTAGTTATTGCCTGTGAGTGCTCACTTATACTTCTATTTGGATTACTCCCATGAGGAAGCATAGTAGCAGAGGTTTGCTTCTCTAGTAAGATACATTCTGAACAAGGGAATATTGTATTGACTTGCCATTAAATAGTTGTAAATAATTTACAGCAACTTCGTTCAGGTGAGGGAATACTTGAGTACAATCTCCAATCTTGAAAACCAAGACAGTTTGTTTTGTTTTTTTGTTTGTTTTTTTACATGCACAAAGACACAAAAAAGGAGAAGTTCTAACTCTAGTCACCATGGAAAACATTTGTTCTAATCCTGAAACTCACTTGACTACCATAGAACTGACAGTTTTATACAAGATGCATTTGACATCAAATTGTATATCCAATCTGCCTGGATATACACTCCTTCCACCAGCTGACTTAAATGCCATTACTCTCCTCACATATATTATACTGCCCCTGTAACATTCAGACCCCAACCCCCTCACTATCAGTGGGTAGGTGAATTCTGCTCTGACTAATTGAATACAGTAAAATGCTTAGATCAAAATCAAATGCTCATTAAAATTTGAAAAAATTTTAAAAAGGCGAAGTTAATAGTGCAGAAGGACCTTGACTGAGTTTATTGTAGTCATTCAAAACTGGTTTGTATTTTGTTTGTCCCTATGGGACTCGTCCCGGCTCAAGCACAAACTATCCTCCCTTATTTCCCCTCTAGAGCAACCCGCATTTCCCCCCAGGTGGCCACCCACAGCAATTTAAGCTCTGGAAACGTGCAGAGATACGTGTGGTCTCGGACCTGGTGGTTAATGGAACGTGGGCCTCTATCTTAGATCTTCAGCATAAGTTTGAATCTTTTCGCCCGCTTTTCTTTGAGTACTTCCAGGTCCGACACTTCGCTATGTCCTTGTCCGCCTCTGACACTCTTAGGCCCCTCACTCCCTTTGAGTACATGTGTTTGCATTCCCCACTCACCAAAGGGATGGTGTAGAGGATTTATAACTGGCTAATAGAGATATCCTTTGACACTCCAGGACGCCATGAACGTGAATGGGAGAGAGATCTGGGACCCCCTCCGGATGAGTCTTGTTGGGAGGAGGTCAGAGAGGGGATTGCCAAGAGCTCAATATCCACACTTATTAAAGAAACTGCATACAAGCTGTACTATAGGTGGTACTATACCCCAGATAGGCTGTCTAGAATGTTTCCCACTGCTACTCCGAGCTGTTGGCGGGAATGTGGTCAGAGGCACGATGCTGCATATATGGTGGACCTGCCCCCGTATAATTCCTTATTGGAACATGGTCCTGGCACTCATTAACTCCGTATCTGAACAGCAGATCACTAAGGATCCCTGGTCGTTCCTTCTCTCTCGCCCTATTCCTGATGAGAGCGCCCCTTCCAATAAGCTGATATCCAACATACTGGCTGCTGCCAAATCCCTAATAGCTAAACACTGGAAAGATCCTAACCCTCCCTCTATGCAGGAATTACGGAACTACATCTGGCATATCGCAAGCATGGAGTGTATTACATGCTACCTTGATGATAAATCCTACAACTTTGACAAGGTTTGGGCCCCGTGGTATCTCCAGCAAAGCCGTAGCCGTTTACCCCCTTTGGCTCTCTCGTCCTCTAATGGTACATAAACTCTGGGCAGTCTCCGGATCCTCCAGGTTGGTCATCGTGCGCCATGGGTAAGAGATCCATATGTCTTGCCGTCTACTTTTTATTTTCTTATTTATCTCATAGGTTATTAATCTCTAGATATGTTGCTTATAATCTCCTTTGTAATAGGTATGGTGATATACGTGCCTGTCATTCCCAACTGTCCCCCCCGCTCCCCCTCCCTCTTTGTTTCCTGTCTCTCTCCCTCCCCTTCCTTCGACTATAAAAATTTAATATTAGAGGAGACATCTTGTTGTCTTAAAACAGTTGATTTTTACTTGTTGTTTGCTTTTCCATGCTGTTTCCTCTTGTAACAAATAGAGTTTAAAAAACAAAAATGGTTTGTAGTGTGTTCCATAGCTACGTCAAGCAGAATTACTGTCTACTAGAATCCACAGAGTTTTTATTCATGAAACGGGTACAGCTGGTGTCAAGCATATAACTATTAACGAAAGGTTCTACATAGCATTAGAGGCGCAGTTAAGGTTCTAGGAGAAGACTTCACGAAGCTACAGTTACTTAAGCCATTTTCCTGCAGGCCATGATAGTTGTGGCTATGAAGAAAAACGGTCAACTTGTGAAATGCCATTTTTTCCCTGGAGATAATGCAGCAGAAAAGTATCATGCACCACCACCCTAAATTGCCTTTGGCAACAGTTCCATGTGGATGCAATGCATCCAATGGTGGGCGAGGAGCTTCAACTAAAGTGTCAGTTTTATCTGGACAGTTTATATTGGGTTGTGACTAACCTTTTAAACAGACACTTTTTTACAGTATTGCAGTATTTTCTTGTGTACGGCAGCAAGATTTGGTCTACATATTTTCACAAACAGATCTGTCTGCATAGATTTCATTGGCCAGCTTGTGCCACCTATAGTTAAACCTGCTTGTCATCTGACAACTCCCCTAGAGATGCTTTGGGTTTCAGGAGTTGCCCAAAAGATGTAGCAGTCAATCTACATCTAGCAGTAAGCAGACCATGTACAAAACAAGCTTGCAGAGTCCAATACTTACTGCTGGATATGTGTGTCCCACATTGCCACCATGTCTTCCAATATCTATTGTGAGATCCTCTTCCGTGGTTTTCAAGTACACAGGATTGTCAAAATTCATACTTTTCATGTTCTTTCGCTTCCAGTTGCGCCACATTAGGTAAGCTCCAATTGCCACTATAACCAGTAATACTGTAAGAAAATTAACAGTAAATACATAGAAATAAAGACTTGTGCCATCAGTTCTGTATTTCAATGGGTAAAACAAAAAAAAAAAACCATCCCTTAATGATAGAATATTGGTTCTACTGCAGAAGTCCCTTAAATTGTAAGACAACCAATAAGACCAATTAAGATTAGATGGCTAGACCACACTTCCACAAGGAAAAATGTGTACTTACAGAGAGGAAGAATAGCCCATGCCGCAGATGTGTCTTTGCTGGTTGCATTTGCCTCAAATACAGACATGTTGCCATTGCCTTCTACAAAACAAAAACTTAAATCATTCACATTCCTTGGCAGATTTAACTAGTTTGTGTGTCATTTTTTTTTGGTGATTTTTTTTTTTTTTTTTATGTGAAACTAGGTTTTAACAGTTTAAAGTTTAAGTTTGAGTGTAATAGAACAGAGAAGATTGTAATGGGATTACATTACTACATATGAGAAGTCATGTTTGTTTAACTAGAACCATGTAAGGTTTGTGTTGCCAGTACAGTTATGAACCACCATAGGAGCACAAACATTTGTAACAAGTTTTCCCATAAAAAAACCCTGACATGGAGATAAACTACTTACACCTAGACAAATGAGGGGGACATAACCACTATGTAAATGTATACACCAGAAACACGTGCAACACATTAGGACAACAGCCATAGACCATTTGTAAGGACAGGTGCCATTCAAGGGCATACCACCAGCTACAGTACTGTGATTGTGTACACAAAGTCCATTTGTACATGAGTATCCTATTCAAGTAGTCCATTGTAAACCATGTGCAGAGTGTTTCTGTATCCACTCAATAAGTGGTTAAATCTTGTCATCTATTCAGAAAAATACATTAGGAACTGTAGTAGAGGAATAGGTAGTGAATTCAAAAATGATACTGCTAGTCCAGATCAGCTGTTTAATCCCTTAGAACTATGGATATGGTTGCAGTAGATTACAGTGTCTTGTATAGTGTTAATTCAAAGTATGGGCAGCAAAACAGTTTTTTGGGTCAACTGGAATAATCTTTATTTGCAACATTCATGTAAAGCACTTACCCCCTGAAAGTGCTTTTTCAGGATGTAATCCTGTAGGTTTGGTAGTATGGTCTTCAGTAAAAACAGAACTACCTTAAAAACAGACAAATTATTTTTAAAAGTCTTGCTTTAAGGATTTCAGCTATAATCAGGGTTGACAAATCCAAGGAGCCCAGTAGACCATGACAGATGAGGGGAGTTGGAAAGATTTGACTTACTGGCACCTGGACTCCATTTTGTCCACCCCTGAACTATGCATAAAGAAGCACTAAATGAAAGTTTCTAAACTGTTCCAAGTCACCAGCAAACGTAGCCCAACAAAACCAGTACAAAAATACATTTCAAAACAAATGATTAACAGGACAATGAACAGAATATAATGTAACCATACAAAATTTTACAGCACAGTATGACAAGTTGACTGTCTAAAGACATACAAATTGAAGCAGTTACAAGTTAGTGTTGCTCCTGAAGATATTAATGCCCTTTGTTTACAGGATTTGTTTCTATGGAGTGGGGGGGGGGGGGGGGGAGGGGGAAAGAGGGTAATTCACTTCAACTCGGAGGTGCAAAAAAAAAAAAAAAAAAAAAAACCCCCAAAGTTTTAGATACTAAAAATCCTGTCTGACTCCATCGGTACTTCATCTGAATTCCCCCTTCAGGAGCCCGTCTGAACAGATTCTCTTCATGTCATTTTGCAAGCTACAGTGCCATACCCTTTGTAACAATCAGGGCTGCTGCAAGGTGTTTAAATGTTTCTACATGGTGGAACTGCAGCTACCCTGCATTTCAATTGCTTGCCACATCAGATTTCGTTGCATGTTAGCAAATTGTGCTTATGGGCAATGTCACATGAACTATTCATATGCTAACTTTTAAACTACAGCAACGATAAAGTACAATAAATAAAAACTGCACTAGAGATTGTAGAGTCTGCATTCACTGGGGTGGGGGAATTCAATTGGCTGCGTTACTTGCACTATTACCGTTCATATGGTAATAGTGTGCATTCTCTTTAGTACGAAAATATTTAATGCAGGGAGCTGCAACCAGAAATCCAGGCTAAAATGACTATTTAATGGTACCATAAAGGATGCGTTATTTCTGGCCGAATTAATCCCCCGCCTATTATATAGCAGTGCTTTAGCCATCAAGGGATTGATTTTAAATACAGAGTTAAAATGCAGTCTGCTTTATTTGTTTCACACAGACCATTTGAAAGTCTGCATCAACAGCGTTTGTCTATGGAAATAAATATTTAGTGTTCCAAGTCACTTCACAATTAATCTACTGTAATAAGGGTGGCTTGCTCCCCCCCCCCCCCCCCCCAACATTGCCAGAGGAGAAACCCCACATCAGCATAAGAGCATGCAAATATATTCAATACACATTCCAATACCTCTTCTGCAGCTTCGGCCAAAGAGCTCTAAGCCATCAGGGCATACACAGGTATATTTTGGTGAACGATCATTTATCTGTGGAGCAGGTAGGCAAAGATGCTGACAGCCTCCATTTTCTATTCTCTCATTACACCAATTTCTTCCTGTTTGCAAAGTATTTGAGGTTACATTTCTTGATTGCAGGTGTAAAAACCCCCCAAAAAAATCCCAAAATGCACCACAAATAGAAGGTGTAGATTAACACTATACATGTATATTGGGCCGCACACATTTCTTACCTGAGGGCTGAACAAGTTCATGATAGACAATAATATCTTGAGCATCATTTAAGTTGTTAACCAAGGTTGCCAGCTCTTGCCCTGTAAACTTGTTGGCACCATAGATTGCTTCATTCTCACCATCAATCCAGTAGACCCGATCCTAAAATATAAAGAAAACCCATATACATAATACACCACTTGCAGGTATTAACGTAAAGCAGTCAAAGTTCAAAACTGTATCCAGATCATGAACCCAATTTGACGAGAGTTCAAGATAAACAAATCCTACCTCAAATATAGTAAGCGCAAGAGGGTGAGCCAGGAATTCAGGAGACTTCAAGATGATCCGACGATCCTGGCCATTTAGGTCCACACTACAGAGATGGTGCATCTTCAAATCGAGCCAGTAGAGGCGACTTTTCACCAGGTCTAAGAGAAAGAAAAAAATTAAAACACTAAAAACACAGTGCAGGATCACATACCACAAAATGTTAAATATTTCAAGAGCTATATGGAGACTCAAGCAATAAAGAACATTGCATGCAAAGAGGTTATACAAGTACTATGGCAATAGTCCCATAAGCTTATTTTCCATCATTGACATTGCATTATTTGAGCTAGTAAGCACATTTTTATACACCCCGATAAAGTTTCTGCCATGATTGAAAAGCTACAAAATATTACCCAACACAATGCCACTCGGTCGCTTGATGTCATTTGTCACCAGTTCCTGTCTGTCTATTCCATTCATTCCAGCCTTTTCAATTTTGGCAGGTTCTCCCCAGTCTGACCAGTATATAAACCTAAAAGAAAAAAAAAAAAAAAAAAAAGTCACACAAGTCAGATGGAGACACTGAAACTGAACACATTTGTCAACATTACAACAGGAATATCCACAACGTGGCGTTTCATTCCTCCATGGTAAGAAGATTTAGCAAGTTGTTCTATAACCCATAGTATAGAAGTCTGATTTTAGCTCTTCCAATACAGCTTTGAAAATGAATAATCAGTTGGCTGTCAGAAGACCAGTGTATCACTATTTCCAGAGCAACAGATAACTAAAGGAGCAAGTGACTGGCAGTAGATATTTGCTCCTGAAGGGATGAATCGCATACATCCACTGAAAAATAATTTTAATGTGGGGCAGTAATCTCTCCCTTATTGCAGTATTCTATGACTGCACTACCAATTGGTCCTGTGGAGGGTAGACAGATACAATATGCAAAGTAAAATCTGTGGCAGGAGGAAGAGTACCAATAGTAGCTTTTAAGAGGAGACCAGTGATCAGCTAGTTTGTTCTCAATACCAAACAGTTTGGGAGAATGTTTAATTTAAGACACAACACCTCCTCCCCATACCGCCTTGCCACACAAATTTACCACATTGGACTAGTGGAAAAACATGCTGTTTATAGACAAGGGGTGTAGGTTTAGCTTTTTTTTTTTTTTTTTAAATTAGAGGGGGGGGGGGAAGGTGCAGTGTAGCAACCACATTCTATAGTTTAATAGAATGTATTTGATTAATGATAGCTTTAATAGGTTTGAAGGTGTTGTCCCAAAGAGATCACTACCTTTCTAGAAGGCTTGATAAGTCTACTGCCCCCCATAGTAACCTAAAGCAAACAGTTACCCTGATATTGGATCAACTGCAAGAGAGGTGGGATCATTCAAACCGGTTTTAAACAAGATCTTCTTTTTGGACCCATCAAAGTTTGAAACAGAGATGGTCTTTTGGCCAAAATCTATCCAGTAAATGTTCTTGTAGATCCAATCGACAGCCAGAGCTGCAGGATAGTGCAGGCCATCTAGAACCTTGATATGGCTTCCTATTTTGCCACGGCTATCCACTGAGGACCTAGAAGGAGAGAGCACAACAATGTTTTTTTTTGCCAGGAACTTTATTACATTGACCTTACCCTGGTAAATGGTCTTTGTCAGCTCAAACACAAGTGCACCACTCACAGTAAGAGGAAACAATCTAAAAAGAAATCTCCCAATTTAATTGAATTGTAGAGTTGGTTTCTGAGCCATCACAGCACACAAACCCCCCCCCCCCCCCCCAAAAACAACAAAACCACAAGACCAGTCCCTGAAACAAAGACACTTGCCACACCCATCTTCTGTACAGTATTTTCTGTTCCAGAGGGCAAAGTGATAGCCAAAGGCATTTTGAAAGTCAGTATGCAGTAATAACACAAAGTGCAATCAAAACCTGTTTGTACTACGCAGATTACCTCAACTACCCAACATCTTAATGTTGTAGGAATCAAATACCAGTTTGGGTCATGGAATTTATAAATATTATGCAATGCTACCATTGATTGGAGAGACTACAATAGGGGAGGGATGCTTTTTCTAAATAAAAGTGCAGGTTACCAAAACCCCCAGTTCCTCTTTGATATTTCTGGGTGTGCATCAGATTCTAGGGTAAAGATGGTTACCATATTAAACACTAGACAATGTACATATAAACAAATTGTAAACCAGACTGCACTTTGTACATAATCTAGCACAAAACTACCCTTTTCCAGATACTGAGATAGTGTTCAATTTTTGCCTTTAAAAATTTACCTGGAATACATACTGAAGAGCAACAATCTAAGCTGCATTATAGAAATATTACTGCAAGTTAAGACACTGGATATCATTGGCCAAAACTAGGACTGCACATTGCAATAATATAATGAATGCACATGTCATTTTTGTAATCAGAGGATTGGGAGTAATATACAAATGGGCAATGTTTCATAAACACCATAACACAGTCATAAGAATGCAGGTGTAGCAAACCAATGAGCTAGCTGGAGTGGCCTCAATCCTGAAATCATTGTTGGTACTCAATTTCAAAATAAACTATACAAATGGGTGTTCACTGGAAGTTCAGTAGACTTCTACCTTCCTGTTTTGATAGAAAGACTACCAAGTGTACAGTGTGGCACTACAGGGAAACCTACTCTGCTTATCAGTAAAACAGAGTCTGGACATATTGAAAAAATTGTCTGCAAAAGAGCCGGTGGTAGTCTAGTGCGAACACAATAAACCCAATAGCACTTGGACACTAAAAATCCAAATGCTGTCATTCCGGGTTGGTCATGTATATTGATGCTGTTAAAAAGCCCAAGACTTACCCGGACATCTTGAGGGCGAACCTGTCCTACCGGACGCACTTACAATCACGACTACTGTGAAATGCGACTTCAAACAATTCCACTGAAGGAAGAAGCTGACAGCACCGAATGACATCACTGTCCAACGATACAGTATTATTCCTGCTGTCAAGGAGGTAATGGAAGTATGCAGCGATATAGAAGCCTTTGTAAACTACATTGTACATCTTTGCATACTGTTTGAAATCACATTTCACAGCAGTCGCGATTGTGAGTGCGTCGGGAAGGACAGGTTCAGGTTTTTCAGCATCGATATGTCGAATACCACCGGTCATTCTGAGGTGGCCTTAACTGCGACTTGCTGAAACTCTGATTGAGAAGAATTCAGACAATGCGAGGACCTGGCAAGGCTCTGTCCAGCCCTTCCTAAAACACATTACATACTAACCAGGTCCTTGCATTGCCCCCTTAATACCATAAATGTACATTGCAATTGAAAATAATGTGAATGTCAGATGCCATCTTCCAATGTCGGAATTTTCATTCAGATTTTCAGCAAGTCGCAATGGAGTTCACCTCGGAATGACAGCATTCAGATTTTTAGTGTCACTGTAAGTGCTGTCGGGTTTGTGTTTGCAAACTCCTCTACCCCACCTGAGAGAGCAATAGCAGCAGATGGCAATGCATTTGTGGTATATACAGAGAATACAGTCATGTCTTGATAACAACCTACAGTGCTTAGTATACTCCCAGTCTATTACCAATTTGCCCCAATAAGCCAAGCTGTACAAGAGTGAGCTCTTCACTATTTATCCGTTAAAAACTGTATTGGTAAGATACTAAAAAACAAGAACTAAGCAAAACCCTTCAGGATGGGATGGAGCCTGGTATGTTGGGAGGTTTAAGATGGAAAAATTGAACATGCTCAACTCATATTACCAATGTTTTTAGTGTATGTACACAGCCACCACATCCATTTCAGTGCACATTCCCATCTCATCTCAAACATGGGGGTGCTGATTATAGTTTCCAGTTTTATCCTTTAAGTTTAAGATAGTAATAGTCCATCTTAACATTTCCATTGAGAACTGTGCATTGAGCTATGGAACAGTGGTTAAAAGGCAGATTTAGTTAGAGTCACTTGCTTGTTTCTTTTAACAGATGCGTTTCTTTTGTTCTGGTTACGAAATTATGTCCAACTGCAAAGTCTTAATCCTGCACTTAGTTTTACAAAATTCACGATATACATATTGTCCAGTAAAAAAAAAAATAAAAAAAAAAAAAAAAATTGTAAAACTACCACATTTAATCACAGCTGCATGTCACCAAATGTCCATTTTTAAACAACCTGCATCCACACTATGCAGAGGACGTAAATGCATTACACTGAGCAGTTTATACAGACCTACTAAAACCACAATACTTTTGATATGGCGACAGGTCCCCTACAGTTAAGTTAACAGTCCAAATACAATTATGAGCCTTAGCCATACCTAAATATTGCTTTATGAATGGTGTCCGCCCAGAAGAGGCTCTGTCCTGCAATATCTGCATCCAGTGCCACTGTATTCCGCAACTGCTCCACCAACTGGATGTATTCCTTCCTTTCAAGTCCAAACTTCCGGATATCCCTGCGGTTTGTGAATATCAGACATGGTTCCCTTCCTTCAAAGGAGGTCAATATTTATATATAAGTAAAATAGTCATTGAGCAGCCCTTTTTATCCCTCCTTAATAGTGTTCAATAGGTGTCCTAGCAAAGGGGTGGGAAAGTGGGGTGAGAGAGGGGACACTTCTGTGGAACATTTGCCAGCTGTTTTTTTCCTATAGGCTGCACAATTTGCCATCTTGAGATTTATAGTGGTAGTGAAACTGAGCATTGAAAAGGGTTAACATTTTTGTTAAAAATGCATTTAAAGTACTGTAGCAAACTCCTATACTTACCTACTGCCTTGCACACCCCTGTTGACAGATCCATTTGATACCCTCTGCTGCATTCACACTTGTAGCCTCCCTTAAGATTGACACATATTTGACTGCAGATCCCTGGATTTTGACATTCATCAATATCTACATTAAGTTGAAAAACAAAGGCTTATTTTATGCAGAAAATGAATGAAGTGTTAACATTCACACAGCATCAAGCAGCAGTCCCCTCCCTCCAGAGGGAACAAACTTACCACCACATGTTTTTCTGTCAATCAGTTCAAAGCCAGCTGGACAGTCACATTCATAGCCAATAATCTTGTCCCGGCATAAGTGAGAGCAGCCACCATTATTCACCAAACACTCGTTTACATCTAGAAAGACCGACAAACTGAGAATACAGGCATAAAGACCATGCCAACATAAAACTCAAGTAGACAGATCCATTTACACTCATTTCCCTGCAAGCGGGATGTACCTCAAATAGCCATATTGGTCTATTAAGAAAAGTGTAATGTTGAAACCAAAGTCATGCACATTACAACAACCTATACATTTGTAGAATATGTATAAGCATTTCCACTATTGATTCTATAGACAATCTTATTAGTGGTTTAATCAAACCCATCAACATTACATATTGGGTGAAAATTCACACTTCAAATTATAGGTGAATGACACAGCAGACACTGAATAAGATGGATATAAAAAGGCCGTTTACCACAATCCTTTGCAGGCTCGTCACTTCCATCTCTGCAGTCGTGTTGCCAGTTGCAAACCTTCTGTAAATCTATGCATTCCCCAGAGTTGCACTTGAATTTACCAGGACCTGTGCACTGATTGACTGAGGACAGCAGGTACAAGGGAAATGAGTTATGACACGCTCATTGCATTTTTTTTTTTTTGCAGATAAACACCAACATACATATATGCCCACCATTTTTACAGCGCTGTTCGTCAGTGCCATCAAGGCAGTCTCTCACACCATCACATTGCCTAGTGCCATGTATGCAGTTCCCATCTTCACATTTAAATTGGTCAGGCTGGCATGCACGGGATGCTGCAGGGGAGAATAAAATCATAAAACAAAGCAAAATGCAATGCTGCATTAAAGAAAGAAACCGCACAATTTTCAATCTGCTCCTGATCAATTTACAAAAAAATGCTACACTTCTACCCAATGACCTATACTGCAGTTTATACTAGATAAAAGACTTCAGTCTAGAGCCATGCGTGACTAGGAGGAAAGTTAGGGATTCATGTTTCCCAGAAGAGGGCATGACAATGTAAATATATATGTCTTTGGGGAGGGGTGTAAGGACATGATCACTAAAACCCAGTTTTCAGAGTTTGGTTCTCTGGACAAATTGGCCAGTTACTATACAGTTGCTCAGTGGTCAAGCCAACCTGGAGAGGCATCCCTGTTTAGACAAGACGAATGACTTTACAGCCCTAAACAAAAACCCACACACTAATCTAGATTACAAAAACAGACAAACTGGAAGACCCAATTAGCATGGTCCTACTTAAGATTTATTACAGATTTGAACTCTTCCTTGGTATAGTCTTTTAATACCCTGTTATGCTGCATGGAGTGTTTAAAGCTTTCAGATTTCCTGTCAATCATGTGAACACCCCTTTTAAATATAGGGATGGACAAGGTTTTTTTTTTTTTTAGACACCCAGATCAATGTAATTTATAGCTCATACCAGGAGATCCTTCCCTCAGCATCACAGAACAACCCATATAACTGGCCTCCCTAGAGACAAGTTGTCCATACAGGAGTTAAAGGTAGTGTGCATGAATCTGTCTCTGAACAGCACATTAAGTAGACTTTGGGAGAGCTTTGTATGTTTCAACCATAACATTTTCAGAAAAAACATAGTTGCATAATGGCAATTTTGTCATTCTTGCCTTAACATGAAAAACAGGATTACATTTACCAAATATACAAGGCAGTAATTATTCATAATTTTTCCTTTCCCATGCATTACAAGTGCATGGAAGTCACACAAACCCTCTTCCCTCAAAAAGAAACTAAGTTACAATGCACAGCTCTGTTTAACGTGATTAAAATCTGAATACCAAAATATTGATAACTTACAACAGTTGATTTCATCACTTTTATCCTTGCAGTCTGCATCCCCATCACAGCGCCACTTCTTGTGAATGCATTCCCCAGAGCCACATTGAATTTCATTGGGGCCACACTTCTGGGGAGTTACAGGTTGGCGCCCACACTGCTCCATAGACTCATCCGAGTGGTCCGCACAGTCAGCATCGTCATCACACACCCAGGTGAGGGGTATACAGGAAGAGTTTTTGCATTGAAATTCATGGGCTCCACATGTGTGAGGGGTGCAGTTCACTTCATCACTATCATCATTGCAGTCTGCGTGGCCATTGCAATAAAAACCAATTGAAATACAGTGACCACTGGAGCAAGTGAACTCAGCTGGACTACAGGTCACATTCCCTGGAAGCAGCAGAACAGAGTAGCATTATGAAAAATCATTACATGTAGAGTGTATGTCATTCAAATAGTACTCCTAACATTTAGCGCCTTCAATTTCAAATTCCTCCTCGATTGACATTGAATCATTTTTACAGATCTGGTGAAGACTTTGGACCAGTTCTGTCCTACAGAAACATTGGCCTACAATAGCAACCAAAATATCATTTTGTTAGTATTACACTGATCATAAGCAGTTAGATTACTTGGGCCATATGAACCATGCCAAATAAACTGTACTTTTAAAATTTGGTCACAATCTTAAAATTCACCTTCCTATTCATATGCATCTCCTTCACTCCCTGTGTTCCATAGGACTCTTCAGAAAGTTATTAAATCGTTTTACAATGAATAGAGTTGGGTATGAAAACAGGGCCTAAACATGCAGAGATGAGCCAAGTAACAGCGTATTGTTTCTGTAAGAGTCATGCTGTAAACGTCCTAATTTTAACCTCCAATGGAATTGGCATGCTTAATATTTCATATGTTGCCAAGTCAGCTGAGGAGTCTAAAAACGGTTTTTAAAAACCATGTCAGCAAAATCATTTTCCACTTCACACCATGCTGTGACCCTGCTGGCAGGAAAGACTGCTAAATAAGTGATGCCCAGTTTAAATGCCTTTGCAGCCTGCTTGTAAAGACTGCTCCCGCTAGTTGAGATACCCTTGTTCTACTGTTACTCATGGAGTTAACATTCTGACCAGCACAACGTGTGTGCAATATACTAGAAGCGCATTAGTCAAGACGCAGCAAATTATGCCTGGCTCTGTAAGATATATCTGGTCCTGTACTTACGACAGTTCTCTTCATCCTCTGCACTATCACAGTCGGGTTCACCATCACAGAGCCAAGAGAAGGGAATGCATTGAATTGAACGGGCCCCACAACTGATTTCGGTCTCTCTGCAAGTTCTCAAGTCTAGGAAGCAGTTTTAGTATTAGACCAAGTACAAGAGTGGGCCAAAAGGGTTATTACTATATACATAGTCACAAGACTGATCTAACCAAAATTAGGCTTTATTTGCAACCACTAATAGTAGAAATCCATCAGCCTAGATTTATAATACCTTTGCTCTGAGCATCTCCCAAGATTAAGTCTGTTACACTAAAATGCATGGAATTTACTGGTTAAGCCATTTAATACTATCCGTTTGCTTAACCAACAAAAAATTTAGAAAACGAAAGTTATGAAAGTGTTCTAGTTTTATTTAAAGATTTTGTACATAAAAAGTAACCACAAGCGGTATTGCATCATATTACATCCAAAAACCATCAAACCACCTTTGAGAACCCCCCCCCCTCCCACCCAAAAGCTTAGCCAAAATGACCAAGCCACAGTATTTTTTTTTTCTCTGTTTATAAAGCAAGTGTGTGTATCTAGACCAAGCTCCAATAAGGCAGGGACTTCTATAAAGGTCAAAAATGTTCACTGTACAGTGCAGCGGAATTGGTGGCACTATATAAAATTGGTGTTTATGACAAGCCCAAAGCAAAATTTTTGTATACTAAGCAGTCCACTTCTAAATGTCCCACCAAGGCAGAAGAGCAACACTGCACAAAGCCGTCTAAACTTGGACATGATGCAAAATGCATTCAAGAAGTTTTTTATGTAGCCTTTAGTTTTTATGTCATTTTCTAACAAATGAAGCGTTTTGTAAGTGCAGCAATTATGCCATGTAAAGCACATCATTTAAGCCACATAAGCGTTTGGACCCCCCCCCCCCCCCCCCTCACACACATATTTTGTCCAGAAGCATGGAAAAAAAGGCCACTCTTATTTCCTTATCTACATTCTAGTTTTTTTTAAAAGCAAATTCAAGGGAATGGAGAGTTTTTAAAAATAAAAATTTAGTGCATATGAGGCGTCAAATATGAAGACCGAATGTAGTATTAACATTGATCTGGAACATTCTTAATATCCTATATTATTGCAGGTGGAGGAGTGGGGCGGAGGGGGGGGTCTTAGTCTGCACATGCAGTTACATGTCACTACCCATGAAAAATGCATGTTCTACAAACAGCTAGCCTGTAGGATCTCTGCAACAAGGGCATGCAGTAGCCAGGATGATTAAGATGCATGATATGTTGTAAGTGTGCAATTTGAAATAATGAAGTAGTTCGTTCTAGTTACAGCATTATTGGAAATATGCTACATTAAACATTTCAAAGTTATAACTTACGGCATAGATCAGCTGTTTCGTCAGATCCATCTTCACAGTCTGGGTCTCCGTCACACTGCCACCTTTCTGGAACACACTGGCCATTGCTGCAAACAAAGTCTGTCTCGGCACAAGTTTTCTTTACTGTGAAATACAGAAGTGCATATGGACTTGATTAAAAACCAAAACAGTTTACATGCCTTTCTGCTATACAGTTCTTGGTAAAGAAACGCAAAGTGTACTACAAATCCCAAGAGCATGACCTGTTTAAAATGCATGCAGAGGAAGATACTAATTGATTTTGTGTCCTAGAACACTTGTGGCATGTACTTTTAAAAGTATTTTACACTTTTAATTACAATGCACTATGAAGCAGCCCCTTACATTTCTCCGAATATAATATATATATATATATATATATATATATATAGCAGTAACACTAAAGTGGTCTGTGTGCAAACCACCACATCTCTTGAGAGCTGCAGAGGTGTCTTTACTAGCTGTAGTCCTGCTGAAGAGAACATGGCTGCAGAGGAGTTTCTGTATCACACTAACAGTGGATAACTTACTGTATAAATATATTTAAATTAGCGCAGTGCACCAATTTATATCATTGCAAATGTACTGATATTGTTTTGCATTTCTGTATAGGAGATGCATTCATTTGAGGTATAGATTTGTAACTTGAGACAGTATGTCATGATTTTGTTTTGTAACTTTGCTAGAGTAATCCCTAATTCTAATTAGATTTCTCTTCATTGCAGAAGTGGCAAAAACCTGCTTAGCCTGAAAGCACAGCAGGAGGTAGTTACCTGTTGTCATGTCTTGTTAGAGACAGGAACCTGTCTGAACAATGTACACTCAGGAGACAAGTATTAGGATAACAGATTAATGTAAATGTTGTTAAAGCTTAAAATTACATTCACTCCATGGTTAAAGGATATATTACATCCTAATTGCAATTGAATGTGATCAGTCTTTGGAGACTTCAAGGATCAGGAGGCAGTGCTAACAGTTGTATCAGAATCTGTATAAAAAGGAGCTCTGTTTGACTATGTACCATACCATCCAGTATTCACACCAGAAAATTTTGCTAGCTGGTTGGCATTAATTAGCTGGGTGGGGACAGTAATATTGAAACATTTTTTTGAGGTTATTGCCCATACCTGCCAGGACTGGTCTAACTGATGGATGTAGTGCTCACATTGCACTTGTTAAAGAACAGGAGGAAAAAAAAAAAAAAAAATGATGGTTTTTTATAATAAGACTGTGCGGCTCCAAGAGCTGGGTGGAGCACCCTGGAAATAGGTGCTTGGGAGAACACTGCCATATGTAGCTTCTGGAAAGATCTCTAAAAAGTTAGAATACCAATATGCTTCAAGAACCTGCTTTGATGACTTACCCTGCTGTAATTTCGGTGACCTGCAGATTAGATCAAATCTGTTATCCGGCTGTTCTGAGGTTGGGACCCTGTATCCAGTACCAATGCTGTGCCCACTACCTGCAGCTCTGGCAAGTGTGATAGGTCAGGGGGAGCCATCCACAGCAACCCTAACCTGATGGGAAGAGATCAGGTGCACCAGCCCAGGTGGCTAGCAAGGGGATACCATAGCAGTAATAGTTATCCAGAAGGTAGTAGTCCTAGGTGCCAGTGAAGGAGCCTAGTGGTGGCAGCAGCAAAAGCCTCTACTGTGTTTGTTTCAAATTGCACTCTTCAAAGGGGGATGGTGGCAAAGCATGCCCAGCCAGTCACCAGCAATACAATAGACAGGGTGGCAGACATTCCAACCGGTCACAGTAGAAACAATATGCAACAAGGAACAAATATGAACTGAGAAAATGAGCAAGACCTGGAATTTTGGATTAGGTTTGGAAATTCTTCCAGACTTGTGACAAATGTCACACCACCAAGTTTGAACTTTGATGGTCTTCCTCCTCCAGGACCATGGAAAAGGAAGGCCAGCCATGCAGGACAACAGTTGGCAGAGGTCATCCCTGAGTGTTGACTTAGAGCTCGTCCAAGTGACTGAAGGAGAGGACATAAAACTCCATGACATCCATGTCAACATCAGGGACACCCAAGTCCAGGAGGCAAGCACGTGATAAGGAATCGGCTACATGGAGGTCCTTTCCACATTGTACACTACATATGATATCTGTGGAGCTTGAAACTGTACCATGCTGCAAACCATAAGCATGTCCAAGTTTTCTGCATGCTGCTTTAGGCCTAGGCTGGCCTTTGACCTCTGCAATGCAGGCGAGACTGCTCACCAACATTCAGGATGGCAGGGGACAGATGCCTGGCTCATCTGCTGTTCAGGGAACCCTCCCACCTCCCCTTCACCAACACTTCTGAAGCAGCTCATTTTTATGCACATGGTAGAAGAATTTTGAGTGTCAGTGCTCAGTCTTGAAAGCAAACAGGTTTGCTGTACCAGCTGACCCAAAGCAAGACACCAAAATTTTTCTCAAGGACAGACAGCCCATGATGGAGTTGCCGAGGATGATGTCAGGATGGCTACCTCACTAATGGGAGTTCAGGATGCTGGGCCTGTGCTGTATTGCTAGTGGGATGGCCCAAGTTCTAAATGTAGACTGAAAAGCCATATTTCTGTTTTGCCACCAATTTGTATTATAACAGATACCCTGACCAGAAACATGTTTACTGCAGATTTCCCATTTCTTACAGCACAGTTGAAGTGAATGATGTAAAGGTCAGGAGGGGGAAAAACTAGAGATGGGCGGGTCCGGTTCTCCGAGAACCGAACCCACCCGAACTTTGGGTATCCGAGTACCGAGCTGAGCAGCTCGGTACTCTCCCGCCCATTCCGAATCCAAATCGAGGCCGAACGTCATTGTGACGTCGTCGGATCTTGGGGCTCGGTTCTCGCGATACTTCAACTTTATAAATATACGCCTCCACAGCAATCCATCGCCATTTGACAGAGGGAGAGAGCAGGGTGTAGTCATAGGCTAATTAGAGCAGGGACAGAGAATACAATATTGTTCTTGCAATTGCTCTAACCAAAATCGCTAGTGCAGAGAGGAGGATAGAGGTTTATTATTTTTTCTTCATATTTGGCACTCCCCAGCGCTTTTGGGGTGTCCCCCATAATTGTGCATAAATATTTCTGGCTGTCAAAAGTCATATCTGTCAGCAGTATCTACTAAATAATTTTTAGCACTCCCCAGTGGTTTGCGCTCAGAATGGATTCAAAGCAGTCCACATATGATCTGAATGAGCAACCAGGTTCTGTCACCAGTCCTGATGTTAGTGTTCCCAGTACGTCATCTGGCCAATTCGATGTCAAACAGAGTGTTTTCAAATTAGTGCAAAAAACAAAAACCAAAAAAAAAATTTACTGTATTGAAGCGAAAAAGTGTAACTGAGCAAAGGTTAAGTGACGATAAAAAAAAAATTGCAAGCATGCCATTCTACACACACAGTGGCAAAGAGAGAATGAGGCCTTCACCTTTGGCTATTAGTGGCAGATCCCAAAAAGTTACCCAGCCTACAATTGGTGCACAACTACTGTTACGCGTCAAAGCCGAGCTGCAAGATAACAGTGAGGCATTACAGGAGAATATTTGCTCTGATTCACAAATGACAACAATCCCTGTGGAGAGTCCATCCAACAGTTGGATGTCTAATCGTGAGCATTCTGCTGATGTGTGCCTTAATAGCCCGAGTGTAGCCGGTGATACCCAAATTGAGGATGCCACTTTGGAATTAGAAGAGGATGAGGGGGAGATTTGTGTAGGCGACGAGGGCGCTAATGATGATGTTGATGATTATGATGCAAACAGATACCAAATTGCCTTTCTCAATTTCTATTTATATTCTAGATTATATAACGGCTGAATAGTTTTCTATTTTACTCCTAGTGGAGAGAGGATCTGATGCAGACAGATACCAAACTGCCTTTGTCCATTTCAATTTATATTGTACAGTATATAACGGCTGAATTTATTAGTATTTTATACAAGTGGAGGGGGGCCTAGAGAGACAGAAACCAAACTGGCTTTTTCCATTTCTTTACATATTTAACTATAAGTGTAGGGTGTAAAATACATTCAAAGACGATGGCTGCATTGCCAATATGCATAGATGGAGAGGAAGACAATCTGTTTTGTGTGTAGAATAGGCCTACCAACGAAGAATTAAACTGTTTTTTTGGATGATTTATTACCTCAACAATTAGATTACTTGTCTCTAAAACAGTTGGAGCACTAAATTGGGTTAATTTAGGCCCAAAAACATGGATTTTCCCAAAAAATAGCAAAACAAATCCAAACAAAACCAAAATACGCAATGGCAGTTTTGCAAAACCAAAACCAAAACACGACGGTAATCCAGATCCAAAACCGAATCCAAAACCAAAACACGGGGGTCAGTGACCATCTCTAGTAAAAACCCTGAAAGTCAAACTGAGTATTTGATACTATGTAAAATTAAAATCCTATGGTTCCTCTTCGATAGTTCACCTAGTCCACAAGCAGTCTGTATGGCATACACTGACTTTTCAATTACATGCATCAAACTAGCTTAAGCCAATAGAATTCACTGAAACATTTGGCTTCACTATATAGTCAGTGGAACTTACCACATGCATTTTCATCAGAGCCATCAGCACAGTCTTCATCACCATCACACTTCCACAGTGAAGTAATGCAACGTCCGTTAGCACACTGAAACTGGGATTCTTCACACAAGGTCTTCGTTCCTAGAAAAAGAAAGTTCTTAATTTAACCCACATGCAAAGCCATTACAATGCAAAGCAACAAGAGCTGCCCGTTTAGTTGCCTCCGCCATTTTTTGGCTCCTTTGCATTCATCTAAAAATGTTGAAAAATTCTAAAAATAATCTTGTTTTAGGACTTTAGTTTCTACAATTGTCACCAGTATTGCAGGCCATACCTGTGATGTCATACTAGATAGCTAAACTGCTAGCAAGTGGTACTAGGAGGACATGTCTGGTGATGCACAGCTGCTCTTCAGTGGAGATGTGGATAAGATAAGATATGGGCAGCACAGTGGCCTAGTGGTTAGCACGTCTGCCTCACAGCACTAGGGTCATGAGTTCGATTCCCGACCATGGCCTTATCTGTGTGGAGTTTGTATGTTCTCCCTGTGTTTGCGTGGGTTTCCTCCCACACTCCAAAAACATACTAGTAGGCTGCAATCAAAAATTGACCCTAGTCCCTCTCTGTCTGTCTATGTGTGAGTGTGTGTATATAGTAGGGAATTTAGACTGTAAGCTCCAATGGGGCAGGGACTGATTTGAATGAGTTCTCTGTACAGCGCTGCGGAATTAGTGGCGCTATATAAATAAATGATGATGATGATGATGATGATGATTAGCAGGACTGAATGTATGAGTAGGATGGCAAGTTTTGACGTTGGATGGAGTGCATGAGTAGATAGTGGAGATTGCCTCTCTGACTACATGAATCCCAGGGTTATCTGACACGATAAGTAGGGCGATGATGCAATGTTTATTTCTTGCCATGTAGGCCAGTGAGTGCAGGGAGTACAACAGTGTGTGCAGACTAGTGAGTGAAGTAGCAAAGGGAAACTAGGAGAGGGAGAAGTGGGAGGCTGGAGAGAGGAGTTTACATTACCTACAGGAGAGTTTACCAACTTGCCCTAATCTAAGCCCCCTGGTTTTTCTCCGTCTGCTCAGTTCCTCATACAGCCCTAGCCAACAGTCTGTGGTAGAAGACCACTCAAGCTGCAATTGAGAAATTGCAGATTTTGAGGGGAAGTAGGTGGTATTGCATATTTAATGCAAGAGAAGATTGTGGCAATAGGTACTTCAAACTGACATAGCATGCTATAGTACTCCAATCTTTCTCCATCAAGGGTTCACTTTGACATCCCATTCTTAGCCAGCCATTGGGAATCAGGGTTTCCTTCCATATGCACCTCATTGTTTTTACCAGAAATCAAGAGCCGAAAAACCCCTCACACATAGCATTTAGATTAGAAATTGCAGTTACTTTTGGGCCAAGATATTACTACATGTCATTGTGGCCTAACTCACATACTGAATTATGAAGTTAAAATTTCATGTTACAAATATGCAGCTACACTGTGGTTCCTTCTAACCGACTGCTCCTACTGGTGTATGCAAAGTGGTAACAAATGCAAGTAAACAAGACCCTCCAATACATATACCATAATGAGAGAACTGATCACTTATATTCTTGTGCTAATGGTGAATTTAAGGACTTCTGCTCCCTCTTATATTTAACTCACCATAAGAGCTTGAACTCATGGGCTATTAGAGCCTTGGTAGATTGCACTAAATTCACCAGAAGCAGAGTATAGCCTGGGCAGTCCTAAAAGGAGGTGCCACAGATGTTACACTTTAAGTGATTGTCTGGTTTTTAAAATGCAGACAGCAACATTTTAGAAAAGTCTAGGTAGGGAGCAGATTGTAAGTGCCATTGGGGCAGGGACTAATGTGAATGACTAAATATTCTCTGTAAAACACGAATGTGCAAATGCTATATAAAATGAGGAAAAAAAAATGCCCTTGCAGGTCAGTTTGAGGGAATCTCTTTTGGGAGAAAAAGGCTTTGCTTGTTCTGTGACAAGTGGAGCCGATCACATTAGTTCACTTACAGTATTTAGGAACAGATACAGTCACTTGCAAATATATATTTTCAGAATCCTATTCTTATGTGCAGACACCCTTTGAACTAGTCTACCAACAAATATTATAAAATCTATAGCCATGCCTAGTTTTCTATAGAAAAAGCCAACATTATCAGGGTTGGAGAAGCAAGGCAACAGGAGTGAAAGATGCACCAATGCTAAGCTGCAGCCTATAGGCCACGTGAGCCTGCAAGGACTTAGTTTGTGGTCTGTTGGAAGGATACAATGCAGCATATATACTACTGAATTATTTCAGTCTTGGCATCTTGGGCCCCCATGTATCTGTCCGGTTTTATGTTGTACTGGTCTCTCATACAGCTGTAGCAAGACCTGGCCTATTCATCACAAAGGTCTGACAGCAAGAATGAATGAGCTGCAACCCAGTTCACTGCCAGATAATTCCTGTACTAAAGCTTAGATTTGCAATACAGATTGAGTTTGGTAAGGAATGTACAGGGGTATGAAATCTGGGAGGTGCGGGTGCAGTGATGGAAATGTTATAGGTAGGAGGCCACCACAGCTCTCCACTGTGATGTGGAATGGCCATGCTTCCTATGGTGGTACACAACTGCTTCTTGACAGTATACACACACTTCTATCCACACACACACACACACACTTCTATCCCCACAGAGACTTTACCAATATTAAGAGGTACAGCATACCTACAGAGGTTTTATCTTGTCTTTGTAAAGGCAACTTTTTATGAATGTTATATTACTGCCTCTTCAAATTAGTGTAGTCTCCCCCAATGCAGCCCTCAGAAAAGAGTTACACAAGCATATCAGACACAGGTAGGCCAGTAGATTATTTAGGAATGCAGAGTTTCCCCTTTAAAAACTCTTTAGTCTATAGAATGTTTAAACAAACTAAAAGTCACATCTTGCATAGCAATGGCACAACAAATATGAACTATCCATTTAAATTTGGAAGTTACTTTGAAGCTCCACAAATTTATGGAAAAAGTTTGTGAAAGTTGTGCTATGTAAAATATATATAATTTACACTTATTCAGTTGTGATATGTGAAAGTTGTTACAGCCATTGAGACACAAGCTTCAAAATTTATTGAAGTCTGAAGGGGTAATGGAGCCTGTTCTGTCATTTCAATAGTTAACTAAAGAGCAGTACCTATTTAGGGAGGATAAAAAAAAAAAAAAAAAAAAAAAAAAAAGAATTTACAATATTCTAAACATTCTGCATTGGTAATTGTAATGCATCATTGGAAATCACCTTCCCTGTAGATTAATAGTATAAATTTAACTGTCCCTGCTTATCTCACTGGCTCAATCTAGAAGTCACTCATTTGTATGCTATGTACCGGTACCAAGAAGAACCTATCTCACAATTAAGAGACAAGCCCATTAGATTAGTAGCATCAAACCAGCAGTTCTACAGATGACCTATGAGCAAGTTTCCCCTCAAGTTAATTTGAGCACTGGAGCGGCCCAAAATCCATCAAGTTTCAGATGAATTATGTTGCTCATCCCTACTGCTCACAGAATAAGACTGAGCACTTAAGGAACTTCTGTCGAGGTTAGGATGGCCTTTTAAACAAGCACTTTTCCAGCTAAAAACTGAAAGTAAAATGCTCCTCTTCTGTCACCTAATGGCAGTTAAGCTCAGAAACCAATGCATAGTGTATGCCCCTGTCACTACTGAGCACCACTCACAGATCTGAGGTTATGTTGGAAACAAGTTAACAGCTGGCAATTTCTGTCTTAAAGCTACATTACCACCTGCTGCTTTCCCTTAGAGACTGTTCCATGTAGCCGTCCCCCCACCCCATGGGCTCCTTTGTTTATGCAATATAGCACCAGGAGACATTTTAAAGTTCACTTTGAATGGCTGTGGGGTGGGTGGGAACGAGGGCCAACCAGAATCTGCAACCTTCAGAAATTGTGGCTTCTAATTGCAATGTCAGAGCTCTTGTTTTCAGGCAGGGCTGCAAGATAAGCCACGGAGCCCCAGAGAAAGCTACTCAATGGAGTACATGATAAAGATTACATGATAATGCATTTTAAGATTTTTCTGCTTAGCCAGTGATTTGTGAGCACCATTACAACAATTTGTCCACTTTCAAAGACTCAACTTTGTATTGCGGTCTTGGGTTCCTCGATATGTAGGATATTTGTTCCAATCCTGAATTTAGATATACACCACAACTGTCCAAAACTGGTACAACCAAAATATAAATGCCCATATGCATCATAAATACTTCAAATAAAGCATCCGGTACAAGACAGTCAACAAAAGGGTATCCACAGGCTTTCAGTTGAAGTTCATCTGACACCAGGAAGAAAGGAGTTCATTATATCCCTAAAACATTGCCAGATATCGCACACAGTCTTAGTAGCAGACAAACTGACACCAAGGCTGCAAGTGGTTATATAGATATTGTTGGTCTGTGTCTGGTTATGCATTCATACATCCCTGCACCAACTGGGATGGAACCAATGTGAGGTGGCCCAGTTGGATCCTGGCCAGGTTTTGGCAGACTTAGGGGCCCAGTCAGACCTCCTATTGGTGTACACTGGGCAGAACTATGACCTGGGGGAGCCTGTTCCAGGCCTTCCACTGAATGGATCTGGATGACATTTAATATAAAAAGAGGGGAAAAAAAAAAAAAAAAAAAGACACTGGGCAACCTCATGGGTTTGTTGGAAGAGCTGCTAAGCTACTAATTAGTTAGGTTGACAGTTACATTCGACTCATTGATAACTTAACTGGAGGATTTAAGTCCAAGCAACGCCAGGTACTTCAGCGATTATATTTCTCCATCTCCTCCAGTTCTCATTGTAGTAAGTGAAACACCACCCAATAAGTATTTAATTTTCTGCTATAAAGCTATACTTGGCCCGCTTTAGATTATAAGGTTGAGAATGAAAGCTGCCAATCTTGTGTTGACAGAGGGAGGTGAGCAGGCAGCTTTCGGCAAGTTCAGAGGAATAACTTACATTTAAGCGTAGCAATTTTACATACCCAACATATGCTAGATAACAAAAAGTCTACAGCCAATATTTTAGCAACAAAGACATGTTTGTGGTTTATCAATACAAGGTTTGAAATGTTTTTCAAACATCAAATATATAAATGCTTTATTCAATTAGTGTTGTAGTCTTATGTACTCACTTGAGATAGAGGTTATGTGCAAATATTGATCTGCGATGCTTATGTTAAATAAAGCAATAGAATATTACACTTTCCAGGCATAGACTAAAGACTATTGAAGAAACTCAAGAACTACCTTCTCTCACTTAGTTACAAGTGCTCAAAACCACCATAACCCATCTGATAACCAGTCCACACAAAATCAATTGTACAACTATCCTGAGGTGCCACATGATCTTACAGCTACAAGTCAGTTTCCAATGACAACTTCCAGAGCCAGTAAATCTGTCAAGCTGTATTAGAGTGCTGTTCGAACAGGAACGCAAGATCATAGTTCATTTATTATTTTCATACTGCAGAACATAACTGAAGCACCAAAAATAAGGCTATGTAGCCAGTGGCATTTATTTTATGTTTAAGGCTGCAAATGCAAGTGAAATAGCAGGTCAGGCGCAGATGCATTTTGCATGCAGTTAACTAGTGTTCAGGTGGTCTTTGCAGGATACTCCATTGACCTGTGTCAAACTTGCATTGACTTAATAAAACAGCATTCAAACAAATTAAAGACACACATTGTGCAAACGATGAAGACAATTGCCAGACCCATTTATATTCATTAAACCAAGGTTAACAAGCACCTATGTCAGGGGTGTCCAACCTTTTAGCTTCCCTGGGCCACATTGGAAGACGACGAGTTGGTTTGGGCCGCACATAAAATACACTAACACTAACGATAGCTGATCATTGAAAAAACCATAGAAAACATACTTAACATATTAAACTTACTTGGAAATGAAGTTAGTAAGAGTTAGGAAACCTGTTGCAGAATCATGATTAAAGCAGTAGTCCCATTACCAGCTGCAATTTAACTTACCTGCATCTGTCCCTTAGTGGGGTTCGGGGAATTAAATGCCAAAAACTTTTTTTTCCTCTCTTTCTGCACCCATGAATCATTTTTTTTATTGACCAGTTTGAAATGGTCACCGATATAGGTAGCATCAGGAGGACTAATAGAAATCTACAGAGATTTAAAAATAGGGTGGCGGGAAAAATGGCTCATGGAGCAGCCTCCGATGAGGGCAACAGTGGGTGATATTTTCTCCCTACTCAGCACTGCACATTTAAAATGGTTTAAAATATTAAAAATACAATTATCTCTTAATACTTATATTAGATACATACAGAGAACACAGCTAGTTCATTATTGCATGGTGCAGAAAGTCCAAATTCAGAGTAACAACAATAAGATACTGGATAATCTTTCACTGCTGCTGATAGTTTGCGCGGGTGACTTCTCTGTGCTGCGCTACGCAATGGATGTCGGGTGTGATGATGTCACCCCCGACATTCACTGCAAGTGCCACACGGAGGAGGAGACCAGGGAGGGAGCCGGAGCGCCAGCTGACGTGACCGCAAGGTAAGTATCTTCTTTTTTTTTTGGCAGGATTTTTTTTTCAGCGCTGCCCCCTTGCCACAACCAAAACTCCTGCTGGGCCACATTTACAGGCATGCTGGGCCGCATGCAGCCCGCAGGTTGGACAACCATGACCTATGTTTTAAGGCCAGAGGCAATGAAGCCTAAAGCCAGTGTCAGTGGATGAGCACATTAAAGTTCTATATTGATCATGTAATTGTACTAGTTGTGGCAACAGAGCCACCATTGTGGTCTACTGTTCTTCATTCAGCTCATCTTGAGATGTGTTCCATGTTTTAGGTCACTTGTCTTTCTTAAAAGGGTCAACACAACTAACATGGTTATCCTTTATAAAGTAAAAACACACGAATAAGTACAACCAACTAAGCCAAGGGGTAAACACTTGCTTTTTCCAACCTTTATATTTTAACACTTCAATTTCCTGAAATGAGGTAAAGTGCCTTGGAACTCTTAAATTGTTCTAGGTCTGTAAAGTGAGGTGCTTAAACCTGTACTCCATATTAAAGATGTGGTCCAACTAGTGATTTATATTACTGTTCCCCTAACTCCAGTCATCTAGTTTAAGCATAGTCTGAATAGGTTACACTTAAAACTATCCTTTGTCTTATATCCTTCAATTAGGTCACACAACATACACATCCTACCCTGCTTCTAGACCTAGTACTCATGACAGCTTCCCATACAACCATAACATTATTCTTGTCACCAGACTGACCAATAATTCTGCCAGTATTTGATCATTGCTGCAAGTTGTTCTAGCCCTACTAGAATAGTAGGTCTCTATTTCACTAGTAATGCATTTAACTTTAGTTTACACAGCATATGAATAAGCCACAAGCAGATGCAGGAGTACAAACCTTAACTTGGGTTTGGTAGGCATTTAAAGAGTGTCCTAAAAAGGTTATTTTACAACCCTGATCAGTGGCATAAAAATGACACACATGGCCTAGATAGACTAATGCACAGACGATAAATATAGCACAATGCAAGAGGAAAGTGTCTAAACTGACTTTGCTGTAGATTTTCCTGGGAGCACATGTAATCTTATCTAGTACCAGAACTAGACAGATTCTAATAAGATCATATGTCCATCTTGCCACAGGTTCTCATAGACAACCGTTTACAGTATGCTTGTTGTAAAAGGGACATACAATCATCCATGTTTTTCATCTTAAGCCAAGTTTAGAGCAAAAGTTAGAGGGAAAAAACCCAGGGCTGTCTTTTCCACTGGGCACAATGGGAAAGTGCCCAGGGGGACCCACAGGCAAAGGGGCCCAAGTAATCCTGCAAAAAAAAAAAAAATTAAAAAAAAAATATTTATCGTTTTATAGGTGAACTGCTTTGCCCAGGGGGTCAATAATGTTGGCAAGATGGCCCTGAAAAAAAACCTTCACAGGGGCATATTCAATTGTTGGCGTTGCATGTAAAAATAACACAGCATGTGCACTATTACCGTCACTACGGTAATAGTGCGCGTAAATACCGTTATTACGGTACTTTTCATGTTGGATTTCTCAGGGAGCTGCCAGCTGAAATTCAGCTTAGTATTACTGTAATAACGGTAATACTTTTAACGCTGCGGGAAACGGCAACAATTGAATATGTCCCACAGACTGGCAAGTTCTTTTCTTGCAAACATGTCTAGAACTCAGCTTGCATTTAGGTAGGATATAAAACACTATTTGGGAGTCACAGGTTAATATGAACATGTAAGTGTATTCCCATCCTCCCAGGTCAGCAATAATGTTCACAAAGCTTATGTTTCCATTATTCAGACTCCTGAAGCACCCAACCAGAAGTATTAAGACTTAATTTACTTCTGACACCAAGAAGCATAGGAGCCCTTAAGCCCTTTGCCACCTGAAATGATTATACCTAAATAGGACATTCATTTCTATTATATATAGAGAAGGTTGGGCCACACTTAATATTTCATGGTTTGTGCAGGTATTCACAACTTCTCTTTATACTGAGCTCTTAAGACCTCAGACATGTCACAGGGGTGTCCCAGTTTCTCCTTTCAAAAGTAGAAACCTACACAATCTAAACAGCTTCATACTGGCCCGTAAAAACTGAACATGCCAATATAAAGAGGGCGCAGATATAGGATGGTGGTATTTTCTCTTAGAAGGTGTAGAGTACTGATTAATGGCTGACTGATAATCAGCCACCATCAGGAAACGTGCCAGAAGGCAGGACCATCATGTTATAATACATGTCAGCATGGTGCATGCACAAGAAAAACAATACTAGGACGGCTGCATGTGGTCACCATGTCACGTGTTTAATACATGGTAAAATATTGCAACACTGAAAGCAAAAGAAAAAAAGAAAAAAGACTTATGTTCAGCATTGTGAGTAACCAGGGTGTTTTCCCATATGGCAGACAAACAGAAAGCTGTATTGAAAGAAGTACTTTGAGCACCAGACAGAAAACCTGACTGGAAGTTGGTGTTAAAGACTGAGGGGGTCTATTTATAACTCAATCACATAGTTCACATTAATCATCATTTACCACAATGATTTAAATATATATAGTTTACATGGCAGTGCCCCTGTGACTAGTCTATACAAAAGTGATTACAATTGATCACTTTACTTCCAATTTCTAACCTGGCTTTTAAACTGCAAAAGGCAGGTCAGCGCATTGTCCCCTGAATCACCAAAATGCCCTGCTCAGAGAAGCTTGTCAGATATGTTACTAGGCAATCAATTGCAGTGCCAGACAGAATACACTGCATTATAAGTATCACTTCTTTACATGTACATGTTAGAGATGGGAGAGGGTAAAACAAAGGTTATAGTAGGTCATACATGTCAGCTTATGAAACTGACAGGAGGGAGGGGAGGAGAGATACCTGACTGGAGCAACTAATTAGACTTCAGTTAAAAACGCAGGATTTGAACACCTGCAGTGTTTCCCAATGCTCAAACTTACACAGCCAACTAGTGCCATGTGACAGGAACAAACATTGATTTATCAGTTGGTGGTTAGTGGAGAACTGAATAATACAGAACAGTTATACTGGTCTACTATGCAACCAGTGATAAGCCACTGGCATATAGAAAACCACTGTTACAGGTGTATCCTGTAATGATTAGAGGAATACTATTTAGCCAGTAAACTGTCTGTAGACTTCAGTAATATGTTCCCTATGTAAACAAACTCAATATTAGGCTTCCATTGTTACCATTTTGACAATAGTTTCCCCTTAAATCAAAAAACGATTACACTCACAATTTCAGTATTATAAAGGAGAGTCAGTTCAGACTACTACAGCTCCTTAGGTTCTACAGCTCTTTAACAGAGGTCAAGAGAAATGACTTTCACCCAGAGAAGGAATGGGAACCACAAACAAAAAGGGTTGTCACTATCTCACATACAGTGCTGGTGAATATCCTACATTTAACCACCAAGAATATTGTGAGGAGTAGAAAAGGACACTTTACTTCTGTACAACTGTGTATCCTAACAAAGTGCAGTCAGGTATTCAAGACATTGTCTTTTCTTTGCTGGTGACAAAGGAAAGTCTAGTACTAAGCAAGGAATAAAGCAGACATATCAAGTCATTGAAGACAAGTCTCCTTCTCTGCCCTTTAAACACTTCGCTAGTCCCTTAATGAGAAACTGGCATATGACAGCGAGTGACGTGTATACAGAGCTTTGTTCAGCATAACCTTATTAAGAATGAATTAAGAGTTTGACAAAAGGTCAATAGAAAATAAAATAGTTAAATAAAAAATGTCTAACCGTAACTGTAAAATATACCTACCGCCAGCATTAAGTAAATACATACAGGAAGGCGTGATAATGAATAGTAAACCCATGGCCACTGAGAACACAGCTCTACCATTCATACGATAAACCATCAGAAATGTGACTAATCATGGGGGAATCAACTGGCTAATATTTGCCAAACACTCATTGGATTGAGGGAGATCATACAATGTGCAGCCAAATCAAGTTACCATAAACCCGTTCTGCCCCCCAACTAGTTTCATTTACCTCCCTTTTCTGCAGCAGGCATGAATTAATGACAATTACAAGACAGACCTACTCAGCCTTACTACTTGACAGGAGGAGGGGGGATATGTCGGAGTATACTCACCATTAACCCAGCTGAGCTTCGGGTGCAGACAGCAAGTAACCAGCAGCAGCAACACAACCCTCCAACAGAACCTGCTCATGTCGCTGCACCCCGCAGCACCCAGCCCCCCGGAGAGCCAGCTGGAAGGGGAGGACACGCAGGAAAACACCACCCTCTCTTTGTAATTCCGGATAGCAGGTTGCTTGCAGCCCTCGTATTCCCCTTTCTCCTCTGCAGATCGCACCTTTAGATCCGTGGGAGAGAAAAAAAAATGTGATCAGCTATTTCTGTAGTGACCCCCGAGATGCTCCTACAGATCTCTCTGCCAGGGGGAGTTGTAGAGGGAGAGAGGAGACGTGCAGTTACAAGCGACTCCACAGACGCTCCACTTATTATAGCGGCGGCAGCTGGATGTGCAGCAGGCGCTGGGAAGATGAGGAGCTGGAGCGGCAGGCGGCGCCCCCGAGCACACACCAGATCTAACTCCACACGTCTCTGTGATCCGGCTCGGCCGCGGATTGCATGATCCAGGAAAACGTGCAGCCCGCACTGCCGGTGTGAGCGATGAGTGAGCCTGTGTATCACCTGATGCCAGGGGGTTAGGCAATGACAGCCGAGCACATGGCCGCATGGTGGGCTGTCCGTCTGCACACAGCTATTGTACATAATGTGATCTCCTAAACCAGACACACCGCGTGTATTCACCACAGTCTATTACATGATTGTGAGTGAACGTTTATACTTCGTGATATGATTTTGCTTGCAAATGTGTCACAATGTTTGCCATTTTCCTATCGGTTTCGACTTTTAATAAAGTAATTAACACGAAATTCATTCTTTGCTAAAATACTGTACATTAAGGGGCATATTCAATTGTTGGCGTTACAGCCAAAAGTAACGTGCCCCGCGCACTATTATGGTCACCGTAAAATACTGGTATTACGGTACTTTTCTCGCTGGATTTCAGCTTGTGGCTAAGGGAGCCGCGAGCTGAAATCCGGCTTACTATTTACCGTAATAGTTTTTCCGCGGCGGAAACCGCTAACAATTGAATACGCCCCTAAGTACTGTTTTTATTTTTAACGCCAGGTACATGTTTCTGCTCCCAGTGGTTCCCTAATGGCGGTTTGCCCCGTTAATTATCATCTGTCATCACAACCATAACAGGTAATTTTTCGGTCTCTTTTATTAAAATCATCCAGGGACAGCGCATCCAATAGAGTTCCAGTGATAATTTGACTTACCTTAAAAGTCCCGTTGTCTGGCTCTCCTCTCCTGTCACTATAGCAAAATTTGGTTTGGTTATGCGCAGAGGCAGAGGTGACCGGAGGGGAGAACAGGTAAACTGCGGTGAGGGATCCGAAGAGCTGTCTACCGTTATGCTTTCTCCATAGGCTTCAATGGCTAGCTATTGCGCACAAGTACTTGTTAAATGTCACCTGTGTTTGTATACATTTTTGTATCATGTTGTGCCTTGATTCTGTATATGGAATGTACGGCGCTGCGGACCCTTTGTGGCGCCTTATAAGTCAAAGATAATAATAATAATAATAAAAATCATGCAAAATAGCAGTCCCCATAGAAACCTACGATGTCCACTTTGGTCCTATAGTTATAAATAACTATCTGACTAAAAAATTAGGTTAAACCCTGAAAACTGACTTTTTCGTGGGCTTTAAGGCTAAATGGACCATAATAATTGGACCCTAAGGGGGGTATTCAATTGTCGGCGGGATTACGGTAATCTTGCGTGGAAAAAACGTTAATACAGTAATTTACTCACTGGATTTTAGCTCGCAGCTCAGGGGGCTGCAAGCTGAAATCCAGCGAGAGATTACTGTATTAACGGTATTAGTTTTTCCGCACTTAAACCCGCGGACAATTGAATACCCCCCTAAGTCTGTTAGGCGTAATTTAAATTATCAGCTTAATGGAAATGTTAAACATTAATGATAAGAAACCCTTGTTTAAAAGATTGACATCCATTAACTGTACCTCATAATGGGGCACATTTATCAATATCGGAAAAAAATAGTTTTCAATCCTTATGGCATTGATAAGGTTTGAGCTAGTTCTCAAATGTATTAATAAACCAACACAGGAACAGCAGTTCTGATAAACTGTTGTTCCTGTGAAAAAAAAAGTTACTTACCACTCGATCTTCGTAATGCGATCCTGGGTGGCTTCTTTGTTCCTCCTGCCTCCAGGCATCCAAACAGCAGTGACCCGAAGGACCTGGGTCATGTGACACGGATGCACATGCGCTGTAAAGCTTTGCTCTTCAGAGCAGAGCTTTACAGTGCTGAAAACGATCAGAAATGGTAATGTACGCCAGCCTGAGGTGGCGTACATTACCACATGTGTAAAAGTGTTTGCAAAAGTTAATAAATTGCGGTACATAGCAGTCCCCATAGATATCTATGGGGACTGTTATGTATTTCGGGAAAAAAATACAAGCAGCAGATATCTATGATATCTGCTGCGATGCACCAATAATAAATTTGAAGAGGACTTAGATTTGCTGCAAATCCCCCGAAAACTGCCATTTTCGGTGGATTTGCAGCAAAAAAATTGATTGATAAATAGGCCCCAAATAACTTGCTGTATATAACAATAAAACAAACAAAACAGTCTTAATTTTAATAACAAAGCATTTATTTATGTGGGCAACCCCTGCTAACATCATCCAGAGATGGTGTTAGCAATCAGTTGATAGCAGCTGTCTTTAGCTACCTAATGCTTTGCACCAAGTGATGGCTACCCACCTGTGATAATAGGTGATAGCCTGTACTGTCTGGGGGCTGTGGTAAATAAGGAGAAGCACTGAAACCTGTGAAAAATCCCCTTTATACAGGATTTAAGGCTTATCTCACTTTAATAAAGAGACCACATGAGCCATTTTGTTCTCTAAGCTATCCAAGAGCACACTAACCATATTTTCTCTTATTTTTTTGCTGGATTTCTGATCTGTTACATATGTCGCTCTGTCCAGCAACAGTCAGAGACACTTTACAACAATGGGGTGGTAATGGTGCTAAATAGATATAAAATGAAAAGCAAGCAAAACAACATAAAAAATAATATAGAACATATAACATGGAACATATAAAGGGCAAAAATAATGTGAAAAGTCTCAAGTCTCACAATTCCATTGTGAAAAAACAGTTCCAACGTATTTCAAAAGTGAATGTGCCAAATATTTTCTTCTCTTCCTGTCTTGCTGCTGACCAATGTGACATAAAATGAAATAAAAATCAAAACAACACTTTATATCTCTTTAGTGCCATCTCCACCCCTTTGTTGTAATTTGTTTAATGTTTGGGGTCTTTTTGGATGAGATCCTGGGTGTGGAGAGCTGCATTTGAGAGATTGCACCAGACATCTTAGATCTTTTTGTTTATTAGTTGGAGAGACTTGTAATACGCTACGGTGAAAAACAAGTAGTTACAAATTATTTGACAGAATGCATGCAATTTTGATGCATGGGGGCATGTGAATGACTGCAGGGCAAAATTACCAGTACCTTATACATAAAATAGCAAAAAACTATATATAGCATGTATGTACCTGGCACAACAACAAAAAAAAATATAAATTTTTAGGTTACAGTGCTTTTGCCAGGAGTGGAATATCTAAGGGGGAATTCAATTCCCCCCGAAGTACCGCCGCGTTATAGATATTACCGTTATTACGGTAATATTAACCCGGCTGTCTGCTCGCAGCTCAGGGAGCTGCAAGCAAAAAGCCTGCTTTAGAACTACCGTAATAATGGTAATTACGCGCAACGGTAATAGATGTAGCGCGGCGGTACTTTGGGGGGAATTGAATTCCCTCTTAATAACCTAAACTTTACATCTTGTCTGTGTTCTCTTCTGTCACAATTGATTAGCACTGTTGCCAACCACTTAACCCTGTTTACTTGTTGGATAACTCTTTAAAGGGTAATGCCACCTGACATCATGGGTGTCAATCCTTAAATGTGGTTTTTTTTTGTTAGAAGGAACAAAGTTCTTACAAAGGGCTTCTTACTGACAAGTTGATCCAGTTATATATTTTACTGACACATTTTAATGCCTATTTGGAAAGATGTCCAGAGCTGAAAGTAGAAGCAGCACGTGCAACAAAATGGGGTTCAGGTGACTAAAAAAATGGTTAACAATGGAGTTGTATGATTAATGTATAGGAGGCTATTGGGTCATGCAGCCATTGTCCCCTGCCCACGATCCAGCTTAGATGTAGCCATAAATGTTTAGAAGGGGCAAGAGCTCAATCACAGCCCCCACCGTCATCCTCACCACTGGACCACAATGGAGACCCAGTTACAAATTCCCTTCCGTCATGCCAGGGGGTCCACAGTTCAGAAGAACTCATCCCACCAGTGCTTCTTTCCTTTTTTGCTTCCACATTGACAATCGGGATAAGAGTTAATTTAAAGCACACTGTCTCACTGCCTGACTGGGCACAGATCATAAACAAAATTAAGATTTTATGTTACATATTTTATTGTAATTAAGAATAGTAACAGAATGATTGTATCACTAGGTTCAAATAGACTCTGAGAATATCTTCCTGCACTTGGGGTGATGTCAGACAAATGTTTGTGTGACCGGAAATGGTCTGCATGCAGTATCTATAGGGTTTAAATTGATGGATTGTAAATTTATTTTGTAAATTATCATCATCATCATCATTTATTTATATAGCGCCACTGATTCTGCAGCACTGTACAGAGAACTCATTCACATCAGTCCCTGCCCCATTGAAGCTTATAGTCTAAATTATTGTCTAAATATGTTAAAAAATGCACATTCCACTAAAGCTGGAGTAATCCTTTGTACCCTTTAGGCTGTGGCAAAATCAGACGTCTTGAACAGAATTTAGAGCCTTACCTTTCAAAGAAAGTAGGTAATATTGCCAGGTTACTTAACAGTTTGGTATAAAGCTGACTTTAGCGTAGTGAAACTTGCAACAGTTGGTAAAATTAACTTCCTGCTGAGATTAACATTAGAATATGATGTAAATATGACCATGATTCATCCAACACATCTTGGAATATATCAGTGACAAATTATGGGAACATGTGGTTGGCAAACCAAACCAATGAAGTATTGAAAAATTGCTCATCCCTGTGCTAATGGCACAGGCCATTACTCACACTCCTTTATACAAATCTAGTTGTGCTCCATGTAGTTTAGTTGAAAAAAGCCCAACATATAGGAAAGGTCTCTTCAGCATTATGTGTGAGTACTAAAGTTCACTGTTGTGCACTTGAGTAGATTCAGTTATGGAAGATATCTATCTAACGTCTAAAAGGCTCTAACAATGTTACAAAATTGCTATTTAATTAAGATATACACCTTCACCTAAACTTCTATATGAATTCCATATTTAATACAATATGTTTTTTGCAAATACAATCACTTAGATGTCTGCAACAGTTCTACAGGACAGGGTAGTAGTGACTGACATGATGTGCACACTTTTGTGTCAGATGAGCTGTAGACTGTGTGCCTGCTATTCATAGTGAAGGACTGTTTGTTTACACAGCACTGCTTGATGACAGACTGCTCATGTGAAAAGCATTGTATGAGGGCCTGGCTTTTTATACAGTGCTGCATGCTAATGAAGGGCTGTTTCTCTCTTGTAAGCTGACAGAGCCTCTTTGTGTGCTCATAGTTACAAGAGACGAGGGGCTACTTGCTTACACAGTAGTGTTTATTATTTATTCACAGATATTTATATAACTTGCATATTACGCAGCATTTTACAGAGAGAATATTTAACAACTTACATCAGGGCTGAGTGCATATATATAAAAACGATAAAATACATGGCACTTGTGTGCTATAAAAATCTGCTGACACTGACTTTAGCTGGTATACTTACTAAAGTGCAGGTATGAAAAAGTGGAGATGTTGTTTATAGCAGCCAGTCAGATAATAGCTGTCATTTTGCAGCATGTACTAAATAAATGATATCTAGAATCTGATTGGTTGTTATAGGCAACATCTGCACTTTTTCAAACCCGCACTTTAGTAAATATACCCCTAGGAGTGCTATGAGCAGGTACTGTATTAGCTATTCCATCCAATGCTTAATGTGTTTGGCTAGAAAATTTTCAAACTTTATTTATATCAGTACTGATGCCTTATTTTGTGGTCAATAAATGAAACAAATGTTTTCATAAGAACCTTTTGTGTCACAAATTTCACTTTCTTATTGTATTTTAAAACATTGTTAGATCGCTGATACATTTCTAGGGGAAAAGGAGCCATAACTCCATTAATACACTAGACTTTTGGGGGCTATCGGACTGGCCTTTTTTCTTTTTTGGATATCCAGTTCTAAGTGGGGGTTATTGTACCAAGTGTCCAACCCAGATGTGGACTTACAGTGGGTTTTTTTTGTGTGTGTGTGCATTTAGCATAGCCCTACCCCAGTTTCACTCTGATTGGTGGGCCCATCCCTTCCTTCACTTTGATTGGACCTGGCGGATGAGAAACAGGCAGTGGATGCTACACTTGTGTTTAAAACAATACAGTTTTCATTGCAGAGAAATGGAAAGTTGTGATAATGTACACGCAATGTATATGGTTGAAGTGAAAATGCTGAATTTTGCTGTGGTTCTGAATTGCCTCATAACAAGAAAAGGTACAAATATGTATCCAATGTCTTACAGAAAAACTGGGTCGTGTTAAAAAAATATTTTCTAATGTCTATGTGTGTTGCACGTTGGGCACGGATACTGGTACTGGTAGTGAGAAGCCCATCTTGGCCATCTTAACGTGGATAGGGGGGGATGTTTTCTTAAGGTTATAAGGAATGGTATTTGAAAAGGGATATAAAGATGACCAGATATGAGAACCTTTTACAGCGGCCATCCACACTTCTGCTCTCATAAAGCAGTTGACTATTAGCAAAGGTTCAAATTCTCTGACTGGTTAAACGAGGCTGGTTCAAACCGGATTTTTTTTTCCATAGAAATCATTGTTTTCACATCACAATCTTCTGACTTGGGCGATTACTTGCTGCGATTAGGCTCAGGTACACATGCCTAGTTATTCACTTACACAAGATTTTGTGCTGTGGGGCAAAATTGTTTAATTATTTAAATGAGGTTTACAGGAGGTTGGGGAACAGTTATCATCATCATCCTCATCATCATCAGCTATTTATATTCAGTGGGACATTCCCTGTTTAGCAGGGGCAGAGTAAGTTATTGTTTATAAAGTCTTTGGAGGATAGACTAGGGTTAAACCTAGCAGTAACTCCAGAAACTGGAGTTTAGGATCCTCCCCTACAGGATTAAAAGGGTGTGTGACCACATCCGGCAACAGCTCACTAAGCTCTGTGTCCTGTAAAAGGCAGGAAAGCTTAGTGGACCTGATGGACAGTTTAGGACAGGCAAGAGGTCTGCCCAGGAGACTGCAATCAGCCAATAGCAGATTAGGAGACAGTTCAGCAAGTAGACGAGGAGAAGGACCAGTGTGAGGCCATTGTGTGTCCTGGAAGAGACATAAGGTCTGAGCAGATGGCTCAGTGTAGAGCTCATAAGACAGCCGAGAGAGGAACTGTGATGTAACCCACACTTGCCAACCTTTTAAAACTTAATTCCGGGAGATCTCGGGCAGGGGGGGCGTGGTTGGAGGGTGGTGATTTGCGTCATTTTGGCCCCGCCCCCCGCAACACAATGCCGTTTTTGTCACGGGCCAAAATGACGCGAATCACCGCGAATGCTCGTCATTTTGACAAGCAATTTGCCTGCTTGCCTGCTCTCTCAGGAGTCCGGGAGACCTACCCGAATTTCAGGAGTCTTCCGGACATTCCGGGAGAGTTGGCAAGTATGTTGTAACCTGCAGTAAGTAGCCGAGAGAAACCACATGATGAAGACAGAGAGGTTGTCAGAGAGACCACAGTGACTGACTGAAGGGAACCCTAGCTATACTAGAACTTTATATTTGTGTGTGTAGAACCTATATAAAACTAGTAAGCGAGCTAGCTGCCCACTGGTTAGATAGAGGCCAAGAAATGAGGCAGTGCCCTGAGTGGATATTTGTTATTTTCAGGTACTTTGTTGCTAGCAATTAAAGCCTTTCATATTTAATATTTTGGAGGATGGAGTCTTTTATTTTGCACCAATACACCATACACAATCTAATATGTGTGTTTAAATGTATTGTGAAAGTAGGGACTTGGGAAAAGGGTTCAGTAACATTCTTATAATATATATCATACAAGAATTAGTATTTTATGTTGCATACTTTGCTGAATGAGGTAGATATAAATGAGACTTGGGGGAGTAGGGGATACTAATATTCAATTTTGCATTAGGTAATGCCTTGAAAATACTGTCAAATAGTTAATTTTGGAGCATTTGGCAAAGCCTGGCACTAGTATTAAATATCGGAGTCGGATGAATAGTAATGCAAAGTCCTGTGTTTACAATGTGTTGGAGTAATACGTAAGAGATGTGACATGCTAATGGAAACCTAAAACAGTAAACTGCTAATGATATTGCATCAGCAAAATACATTTCACAGTACAGTATTGTGTCTAGGCAGAGCCGTGCCAAATCAAGTCAGCTGCAGGACTGATAGCAGTACAGTGCGGAGAACTGCTTATTCTGAATCTCTTTCTATTACTAAATTTGTAATTAAAGGAACATTTGCACTAACAGCAAAGACAATATTGCCTGAACAGTTTACTGGACCAACCAGAAATTATGTTTTGCAGAAAGTTGTACAGTATAATGTATCTTTATTGACAATTTTCCATGAACTAATTGGGTACACTTCTGAAGCTGATCTACTGGGCAATGGTGTAAGTGTTGTAGGATGCCTTAGGGCTGTTATTACAGTCTGGGTGACATATGCCAATCTCAGGAAACTTGTAAGTTCTTGAATATGGGTTTGACGTCACTCTCCATGACAGGTGCTTTCAAACTCTGGCAGCTGAGTATTTGGGCTAGACGCATGAACTCAATACATGCAAAAATAAAACTTAATTTTGTGGGACAAGATTATTTAAATGAAATTCAAGGGGTAAAGATGGCACATTTAAAGGGAAGTTTTATGTTTTGGGGCATTTTACATGTACTTGAAGTGACAGTAATAGAGAGTTATCCTATACTCTCATTGGGGTGCCTTGTGCACCTTGCTCTTTATACAGAAGAGCCTGTTTTGAAATGTTAGAAATGTGCACATTTTGCACTAAAAAGACCCTTGTAGAAAGGATTATTTAGTAACAATGGTCAAAGGTGCAAATCTGAAATAAATATACAGCAACCAATCAGCTATTTGCTCCAATAGTATAACTTGCACTAGTCCAGGCCTGGCCAACCTGTGATTCTACAGGTGTTGTGAAACTACAAGCACCAGCATGCTTTGCCAGTAAATAGCATGCCATTCCCAGCATGCCATGCCAGCTATTGGTTGGCAATTTGCTGACTGGTTTCAGTGTAGTTTTAGTGCAGATTTGCACTTTCAGATTCACCGAATGGATCTTAAAAAGGTAGTAAAATTAGTTCTTCAGGATTCACCTCATTTTGACATAGCTTTTTGTTTCTTTTAATACATTTATTTTTTTTCTGTTTGACAGCCATGACCTAATTTGTTCTGATTTCCAACAGTAATGTTGGCAGGTGTGCTATTAAATTGGCAAAGAATTTTGGTATTGCTAACATTAAACCCTCAATTACACTAGTCACAGTCAGCTGACTCCCTACATATTTCATTATAATTAAAATGTTGCTCAAATACCCTATTTATGGTTGAAGTTTAATAATTGGATGAAAGTAGTAATCAATATTTTCTGTACACTAATATTGGTTGCGATACAATTAGTACGCAATCGAATAATTATTTTAGCAAATAACAACATGTAAATAAATTAAATCTATTTATTTTAGTTGTTATAAAATATAATGCATCGAAAAAACTAATTCATGTTTCCAACATATTAATTACATTCTGTTTGCAATCGCATGAGAACGTTTCCAATGTAATTTATGTAGCGTTCGCACCTTGTGAATGCTAGATATAAATAATATCACTTTTTCATACACCAAATAGCCAGTTCACAGGGATTATAAAACAGTTTGTACAGGTCTAGAAGCTGGAATCTGAAGAAGGACACCTGGCATTCTCAAGGAACAATGACAAGAGGAATCCACCAATGCCACGTCAATTTCTTGGGAGGTCAAACCCTTCAACCCATGAATGAAGACCTTAATACAATAACTGTGTATCTTTGTGATGTCACTGCTTTTTACAACTGTACTGTGTATAAATTTGTCACCTTGTTCTGATAAAAACTGGTGTTGGTGCCAACAGGTGCAAGCATATGTATGCCAAACTCTGCCTTTTAATACTTTACGAATAAAACCTATGTGCTTTGGAACCACAGCGATCGCATTGGAGAATCTTTATTGCAAACGATACATACGAACGTATCACACGCCGGTCCCATAGTCAGGCACCGGCGCTGTGACTTTCCCTTTAAGAACCATGATTCTGCTTGCTTCTGCCTCAGAGACATTACTTTCACAGGTGTTCCTGGCTACTGTGATCTGGACCTCCCCCTGAACCTCATTGGTCCTGGAGCACTATATTAACCTCCCAAGGTTATGGGCTCATTGCCTGTTCTTCGTGTTACTCTGATTGCATTTGGATCTGGCTGTATACCTCTCCTTCTGTGTGTCTGTTACCTGCTCGCTGGACTGAACTCCTTACCGCTGTTCACCTGCAAGCTGCAAACTCCTCACTGCTGTTCACTTGCAAGCTGCAAACTCCTCACTGCTGTTCACCTGCAAGCTGCAAACTCCTCACTGCTGTTAACCTGCAAGTTGTAACTTCTTCCCGCTGTTCATCTACAAGCTGCAAACTCCTCACCGCTGTTCACCTGCAAGCTGCAAACTCCTCACTGCTGTTCACCTGCAAGCTGGAACTCCTCTCCGCTATTCATCTGCACGCTGAACGAGTATCGTGAGTTGTTGCTAAACCTGTGCTTTATCTATTGGTTCAACTTTACTGCTGGCTGGCTAAGATCGCTGCATCTCACTGTTAGAGCTACAATCAAGTTACCTATCACCTGTAGTTCCACGTCTGACACGGGTTATCCTTACTCTGCTGTTACCTGGTTACTGGACTGTTATTGCAAAATACTTGTTGTGCCGGTGGCTAGTACTTGGGCTCAAGCTGCGTGTCTCTGTTCAGTTGCTCCATACTACAGCAAACTTACCATTGCAGTTACAACGAATCCTGCTACCTATAGTTCTACGCATGATTCAGATACTGCTCACGTCTCTGCTACTTCTAGGCAACATTCTACTGCACGTGTCAGTGTTCATCCAAGTCCTTGGGTGATGTTTAACGCTTACTGCTTTACTTAATAGAATCAGCGATTCCAGTACCACCTGCTATGTTGAGTCATCTCTACTCTCGGATCAGATAAGTTCTATATACTACTCTGTTTGGACTGTATGCTGTACCAGTGATTCACATTCATCTGCTGTGTGGTTCTCTATTGGATCCTAGTGTTCTTATTTATCATCACTGTGTTGAACTGTATATCATCTCATGCTGTTGCCAAGGGTTACCGACTATGAAGTAGCATATGTGAATTGTGTCTGCATTACTACAAATTGCTGTGTATTCATCTCTGCCAATATATATATATATATATATATATATATATATATATATATATATATATATATATATATCTATTCCTGTTCTACCAACATTCAATACATTACGTTGCAGCACTACTACTTTCTCCTGTGTTATTATTGATGCCTGTAAGCCGTGAACTTATCCTGTGAATTGTATTCTGCCTCCACCATCCTCGATAGTGAGGCAGGGGATCTGCAAAAACCTCAGAGCCGTGACAGAACGTATCATTATAGATATAATTTGCTTTACCTTACAGGAAACATGTTGATACGAATTATTGAGCAAAGATCAATGGCATAGTTTGTGCTCCATGTCTGAACTTGAACACATTGGGCCTCATTCATTAAGGAAAGTAAGGCAAATGAGTAAGTTTTCTCCTGGACTAAATCATGTTACAATGCAAGGGGTGCAAATTAGTTTATTATTTTGTACATAAGAAAAAAACTGGCTGTTTTTTCATGTAGGACACAAATACTTGATAGCTTTATTTTTACACTGCTATTTGAATCTGTTGTAGGACATGCCCTAGCCCAACTTTAAATCTGTCCCCGCATTTTAAATTTATCTCCCCCTCCAATGCAAAATGGTTTTGTCCAGGTGAAAAGTTACTCATTCTTTTGCTTTTCTTTCCTTAATGAGTCAGGCTCATTGTGTAACATATTTTATTCTCTGCACAAATATAGTCCAAATCCAAGCATTACAATTGCTTTTAGATGCATACTATTTTAGCAGGACAATGCTCAGCAATAATTCCTAATACCCCAAATTAACTAGTGAGATTAGATATTGTAGGATTGTTACACAATTTATTTGAACCTAATTGTATTTCTCCTGTGTCCAATTGTGGGACATTGGGGTATAGAGGTATAGCAAGGAGTATGGACTCTTTAAATATTTGAACTCATCTGTAGCTCCTCCCCCTTCATACCATACGATTGCTGGAGCTTCATTTGTTTAACAGTGCCTTCACGGTGCTGGGCCCTTGGGGGGAGGTGCTTGGAACGGTAGCCAGGTTCCCAGCTCTGGAAGAACCCCCAATGTCTGACAAAACAGAAAGGCAAAATTATAATACAAAAAAAGTACACAAAAGAAAAGAAGGTGAACCTGCTATACAGACCAATACGCGGTAGAACTGAATCAAAAATCACTAAGAAAATAACGCCCAAATCTATGACACCAGTTGTATAGAAGGGGAGAATTGAACTGGGAATGTCTGCTGCTGTATAGCTGCCAGACCCATAGGCATTGGCATTGCTCATTTAATGTCGGCAGTTTCACTATCGGCAAACACACTGTTGCCATTTTCTCAGTGTAGGTCAAAAGGAAATGTCGGCATTTACACTGTCAGCATTTTCATGTCGGCGGGGTAAGTGTCGGTATGTCTTCCGTCGGGATTTGTTACCCAATCCGAATGCCTCGGTAGTGAGATGGTCCAAGACATCATGATCCCACACTGGTGTCATTCTGTCCCAGAAATGCGCTCATGTTAAATTAACACATTGAGTCCTATGTACCCCAATATAAGTTCCATGTAGCTATTAGTGCTCAGTCTGTAGAGGAATTTTAGATTTTCTTTCCCCATTATGACACACAGCTCAACCAGGAAAATTGGGGTGGGTATTTTAACAGTATAAAAAAAGTAATAATGTACTTTCATTTATTTAATATGTTATTTACTATAGAGATATAGTGTTAATATGTATTGTAAAATATTCAAAAATGAGCATTGTACATTCTATTTGTGTAAGGAAACAGCTGAAGAATTGAAATGACTGCTTGCAGAAGGAAAAATTGCTAGTTGCAGTAACATCATTAAAGACTAAAGTAAATTAGTAATGAATTTAAATTATATGTTATGTTTCTATGTCTAAAACATTGCAGCCTTTCTTTGTTTGATGGTCATCTCAAAAACGGAGCATGCACTACTTCTGTGTTACCCAAGAACAGGTTCTTTTCCAAACAAAATCTAAAGTATGCATAAAAAATGTACAATGTATTTATGCAGCCTTTCAGTGCTGACAGAGAACTTGTAGTATAGACGTTAGGAGAAAGGTTTTTATCAGTGTTTGTTTAAGGGAAAGGCTGCATTAAAATTTTGGAAAAGGTGGAATTAGCTTTTAAATGCAGCCGGCACATCTATTGTTCTAATGTATCTATGACCAGGCGACAAACACACATTGTGGCCTATTTATCAAAATAGTGCAAGTAGAGCACAAGTGCTGTAACCCATAGCAACCAGTAATATATTATCTTTTATTATTATGACCAAATAGCTGATAATTGGTTGCTGTGAGTTTATAGCCTCATATTGCTTTTTGCACCATAATATTAAATAAGCCTCATTAAGACGGTCTTTATTGTAGATTGGAAACAGGTATGGGGCTACTGATACAGCAGCCTGTAGACCTGTTCTGAGGTTCAGATCCTGAAGGGTGTTTGTCTAAAGCAAAGACGGTCTTTGAGCCATGTGAGTAAGACCCACTGACGTTGTATTTGCATATTTAATGCTAGTAAAAATGCATGACAAATGCAGCTAACTTGTTTTATAAACCATGATTTCTTTGACATTCCTTACATGTCTGTTTGCAGGTTCATTTGTTGCAGCATGCCTGTGATAACCGCCTGTGATAACCACATGAGTAACGACACGTTTGAATGGCTGGCGGGCAGTTTACACATGTAGCTCAGATGTGACACCCACTTGCACCAATTTATGCCAGATTGGTATGCCTTTTATATGCTCATTTTCCCCCTCAGAATTTTTAAATTTTTTAATGTAGATGAGTGTGTGGGGTACTTACCTGGAAGGGATGCATTCGGGGGGTCCCTTGCAGTCCGTCGTGGCCCCACAGAGGCGCCATCTGGAATGGCCGGGACGGGGAGCCAAAAAGGGCTCCCCGCTCGGTCTTTTGAATTTGGGAGCCATGCAAGGACGTTGTGACGTCTTTGGACATTGGTGCATCGGCGGCTATTTAAGGCGCCGGCGCCATTTTAGTCAGTCGCCAGTGGAGAGAGAAGAAGAAGGATGTTGTGGAACTGTGGGCGCAAGCAAGAAGAAAGAAGACGATGGGCACAACTGGAATGAGAAGACAGCAGAGAAGCCAGAAGACGGCGGACAGATAGAGGAGACAGAGAGCCCTTGTTAGGGCTGAGAGCAACTGTGTCCCCTGAAGACTCGCCAGGATCAAGCAAAGAAGGCGGTGGCAGAGGCTTGAGGATGGCGGCAGCTTAGGGGACTCTTGGAGAAGCCCCCTGAAGACCTTGGAAGACGGTAGGGCCATTGTGGGCACCCCCTCTACACTTTTTCTGTCAATAAAAATGAATTCTGCTCACACCTGGCACTAGGCCCAAGCTGCATACAGGCACTAGGCCTGAGCCTCAGGGTGGCCCCATAGTAGGACTGATCACTCCAGGCCACAAGGCCCCATAGTTATAAAGGCCACAAGGCCCCATCATTATAAAGGCTACAAGGCGCCATCATTATAAAGGCCACAAGGTCCCATAGTTATAAAGGCCACAAGGCCCCATAGTTATGAAGGTCACAAGGCCCCATAGTTATAAAATTCACAAGGCCCCAAATTTTAAAGGGGACAAGGCCCCATATTTTAAAGGGGTCAAGGCTCCACAGTTACCAAAGGGCTAGGCACTTGTTAGTGTTAAGGAGGGACAGTAAGTCCCTGTTAGCAGGGCACTAGGCCCATATAGCTGTTAGTAGGGCAATAGGCCTGTGTGGTTAGAAGGGCAATAGGCCCGCTTTGGCAATAAGGACATTAGGTCCTGATAGTTGAAGGCGGGCATTCGGCCATCAATGTAGTGGGACACTTGGTCCCGTGATAGTGAGCAGTTTAGTTATATTTAAGATCGGCTTACAAAGCCCCTCTAATCGTCCGAAAGGACACCTAAAGTCCCGTGCCCCTAGAATGTGGGCGTAACAGCCAGGGGGTGGGCTGCGGGCTGAGGCCTGTGGAGCAGCAGAGTACGAGCAGAGCCAGGTGGTTCAGGACGTGTGAGCAGCAGTAGGGATGTTGTGTCCATAGCTGTCCCTCAAGATCAGGTGCGTACCTGTGGTGTTGGGAAGGGAATTGTAGTCTGTGTGGCCTTGTTTACCTTAGCACACTCTACAGCTATCTCATGTTAAGGATATGACATATGTTTTTTTATTTTTTATCATGTATTATTTCTTTTGTAAAATAACACAAGAAGCATTTTTTAAACAGGGCTTCCTTTTTTTCTGGACCTCACATGCTTATTATACAGAGCACAAAAATTATACAGCAAGATTATTGTGTAAATGAGGGCTATAAAGATGTTGCAGATATTGATTGCCAAACCTAGGATAGGGCAATAGAGTAAAACTGTAATTGGGTAAATGTTTCTTAAATTATGTAAATAATATCAAATGTATGCAGCAATCCCACATAGAACTTTATATGAAGTTGAGTACCTTTTAAGTATGCATCTGTTAGTAATTTTATAAGTTATCCTCTTATAAATTTTTTCTGCAGGGAAGTCCAGTATGGCTGCTAGTCACACATACTGTTTTAGACTCTCAGCAGATCATGTGCAGACAGAGGTGGGAGAAGGAGGGAGAGGATTTAACAGTACACAGACCATACAGAGCACAAAGGGGTGTTTCAAAGCCTCTATGCTCTCTACATCATGTGACTGTGGTTCCCATTGTAGTCACATGACAATGCGGAAACTGTGCGGAATTATACATCATTAATAGCAGCCTAAAGAAACAAACTAAAAAATGTTAATTATCAAACTTCTTCTCATAGCCTGACAGTGATTTATGTTGAAAAACACACCTCAATTATTCATGCTGCTGCTTTAATATTTAGACGAGTGATGTGCAAACTATTTCAGGAGCGGGCCAAAAAAAAAAAGAAAAACTTTAGGTGTGCCAATATAATTTATTAAAAAACTCAAATATCGAAATATATAATACAAATTTTTTGAATGGGACGGGAGGGTGTTATATAGCAGTGTTACCTCTATAAGTGCAGCGATCGTACAGACACAGCACTCATTTCAGCAGGTTGTTGCAGATCCATCTTTCTGGTGAGCCACTAACTGACAACACAGCAGCCAATCGAAATCCGCCTTAGTATATGGCCCAGCCCATCTCTTCTCACATGACTTTCAGCCATTAGGGAGCGGGCAGGTGTTTGAGTGATTGACATACGAAGTGTCCTTTTAGGAAGGAGGATGAAGTGTAATGGAGGAAATAGCTGGGAAGGCATAAAAATGAAGGTTCTGACACACAGGGTCGGCCCCAATAATTTTATGCATATTTTAATAAAAAAAAAATAAATATTGGCGGGCCGTATAGAACCTCTAAGTGGGCCAGATCTGGCCCGCGGGCCGTAGTTTGCCCATCACTGATTTAGACTATTAGCAATATACATGTTGGATCAAGTAAAGTTGTTATTTATAGTAAGTTCCACAAGCTAAATTGAAATTAAAATTAAAAGTTTAGTGTTTTTCTTCTGGTCTTTAGAACATCATCTATTTATCTGTTTAAATGTAATAACTTTTAACATTGTTTGTTTTTTTACTGTCAATTATTTTTATGCAGCTAGAATATAATAATAATAATAATAATAATAGTAATAGTAATGTACCTAACTTTTCCATTGTAATGAGATCTTTAGACTAATCAGATTAATCTTGTCATATTTTCCATTAACAGATATTACACACATCCTTCTGACTGTTCCAGAAATGTGTGTGATTAATTTTTTAACATTCGAAATAACTGTACAGCTAGAGATAAGATTAGATAATCGTACTGGTTTGTTAAATCAAATTTTAAACTAAATTTCAACCCCTAAAATCTTACTAGTAAAAGTTATTGTAGTACAGTAGCATAACACTATTTAAGTTTAATATAGAGCATTTTATAACTAAAATATATAAATAATTTATTGCAGAGAAATGAAGCAGAGATTCATATTTTCTAAAGAAGAATTCCATGTAAATCCGTGAAACTCCCAATTTTCAGGTAGTTCCCCTGAGCTCCAGGCACCACCGTCCTGCCATTACGGCTTTGCTCCTTGGGGGCGTGGCCAAGAACACAAACACCTCCCCTGCCACCACCACAACCTCAGTTATCACCCGACCTTGTCTACTAGAAAAAGTAGGCAAGTATGATGTATCAATGCATTGTTTTTCCTCTTATGAGCAAAGCCACTTGGGTGCCATGCACATGGTTCAGAAGCTACTCATCCTTGCTGGTGTTGGTCATGGTTGTTTTTCCAGGAACAAAATACCTAAAAAAATACATTCTGCAATAAATTTTTGTCAGTACAACTAATTGGACAAGACATGCAAGTGATATAATTAGCCTCATCGCCAATGATCAATACAGTCTATATATGTATGTTAAGCAGCTCCTGAACTGCAAATGATCCTGGTATTTTCCACACATGGTTATTCTAGTTGGGGGTATAGGATTTATGTTTTATTTGCTTGGGATTCACCCTTAATATTACTGTTATCTTAATTGTATGGCATGCCATTCATCTATGAAAATATATACATTGCTTATATTGCAATGCTAAGGAAGTATTGGCTAAATGCTTGAAACTGTCAACTTCAAAACAGAATCAGACTCATTGTTACTAATAACATCTAGGTAAGCACATATATGGCATATATATGTAATGTATGTATATATATATATTGTGACATAAAGGGCAGTTTTATGCTACCCGCAGTATCCGCTATGCCTGAGTTGACAGCTAAGGGTGTTATGTTCGTCTAGTCGCTATTCAATGAAAATTGTCCACTTCGAATAGTGTGGTTCTAACTCCCAATGCGATTTAATAGCAAAAAGTAACAGAGTAACAATTCTATAAAATAAGTACAGCCGATTACATATGCAGGTACTCTGGATCCAGCATACAGTCATTCAATCCTGAAGTCTGTGCTCAAGAAGACTGTCTGTTGGTCCCAGAGCTTCTGTTTATATACAGTTGAAAACAATTGAAAACAATAGAGATGATTTGGCATGTTTCCATTGGTTCAGGGTTCAGGACAGTCTGGTATAATGGAAGTCATTGGTCAGTTTAAACTATGCCCTTCAAGGGTGGGGTTCAGCTCTCCAACAGCAGCATTGTATCTTCCCTCCGAAAAGCTGGTTCAAACTGGTCTGTTTACATTACACACGCAATACCATTCTGATCATTAATTCCCTATTATCCATAACTCGCATATGCAAGATGCGATATCTTAGCCGATAGGAACGGATCTCTGAGGATAAATATGGAATTAGAATGATACTAAACATGATATGTTTCCTGTATCCTGAACCTTAGATCTCAATAAAGTGCATTAAACATTAGGATATTTAGCTATAAACTCTATTACATTTGATTATAAACGACTATATAATGTGTTAAAATGTGTTTGAACTATTTTAAGGTGAACTATTTACAAGTGAGTGTGTAAGTGTAAATGTGTGTGCAAGTGTTCTTACGTGTTGTGGTTAAATACGCCCTTACACGCCGTAGCATGCTGTTCGCATATTTTCAAACAAAGACAAGCAGATTGATGGATATTAATTTGAAACGACTACATCCAATTATTTGACTTCGACAAGGGGAAGGGTATGTGGCAAAAAAATACTTTCCTTTGATTGAATTGCTGGATCTACAAGAGTTGCTGTCTGTACCATCCTGACACCTCTGATACCGCTTTCATACTGCCGCCCCGGCAATATCCCACTTATATGAACCTAGGATATTGCCAGGAGACAGAGGCTCCCACGGAGAGAAATTCCCGGGTAGAATTAACTTATATATATATATATATATATACATCTATATATATATATATCTATATATAGCTGAATAAACGTTGTAATTGTTAGTATGAATTAATGTAAAGTGTACTTTTATTTATACATATATATATAAATCTGTATATTGTAACAAAAGGAGGCATTTAGCTGGCAATATGCAGAGAAAGCAGGGAAGTAGAGTAATACATTGGCACAGTTATGTACCTAGGTGGAGATTAAACCAGGTAAAAACATATGTGTAGTTTAAAATTGGTTTACTTACATGATTTAAAAGCTGCTTCCTCTCAGCAAACAGACAGGGTGGGTCTGATAGTCTAAACAGAGCCAGGGATGGGCGTTTCCTTTTAAAGAGAAGGTGGGTGTGTCACTTGTCCATCAAGCTAGGTCTGTGGGAGGAGTGTCAGGTATAAAACCCTGCTTGTTTCATTGTTCAGGGAGATCAACGCTGGGCTAGCTGGCTGATCTGGACAGAGAGTTAGACTATGTATAGTAAGCGTTGAGGGTCTCCATAATTGCTGTGCAAGTATACGGTGTCAAAACATTATTACCATCCTGACAATAAAGAACCATAAAAAGGAAGAAGTTGTACGCGTGTGCTTCTGCAGTAGCGGGCTCTTGCCACAATATATATATATATATATATATATATATATATATATATATATATATATATATATATATATATATATATAAATATCTATATCTGTGTCTCTCTCTCTCTCTCTCTCTATATATATATATATATATATATATATATATATATATATATTTATTTATTGCTGGTTTATTCCATGTACAGTAAATGTTTAAAAACATTTAAAAAAAGAGAAACCCATCTAAACATTTTCTTTCCTGTGAGCAAAAACAGCTATGCTTAGCTGTCCCTACTTCTTTTTATTTCATTGCTCTCCCTCCCCTCCACTCCCCCTTAAGTGATTAAGTTGATTAAGTGAGGTTCTATTTGAATCAGGAGCAAAAAAATGGAGATGATTTGAAATAGTCCTCTCAAATGATAATTTAATCATAATGCAATTTATTAGAATTACATCTCTCCTGACCACCGCTGCATTAGATATGTAATTGTGCATAAAAAGAAAGTTTAGAATATTACTATATAATTATATATAATTGTGCAAGAATGGAATATTTAATATAATTAATAAAAGGTCACATAATTTGGATACTTAGGGCCTGATTCATGTCCGAACGCAACTTGCACATGTATTTTTAAAAAGAGCATGTATTTGTAGCATAGTTCCAGCTGTAATCAAATCCAAATCTCAGGATACATTTCGATTTGAATCTGGGTGAAGGTGCGCTCTGCCTAAACAGTACTTGCCCTACGTAGACACGCAGAACAGACTGCTGTATATGCACATGCCTAAGTACAATAAAAGGTCACATCAGAACTCATACAACTTTTATTTTATCATAAAATTAAATAATAACTAAGCATGTATATAAAGATTTATTAAAAATAAATAAATCTTTTTTTACATTAATTACATAGATAAATATTATTTCAATGCATACTATACATACAAAGTGTTTTAATAGTATATTTTAGTTGCATACAGTTGGTCTGTGATAGCTACTGGCATGCATATGTGTAACTTTTAAATCAAATACTGTGCTGTGTCAGTCATCACTAACAGTCTGCATTTACGCTTGACCTGTAGTGGGTGCAAATGATTCAGCATACTTGCCAACTCTCCCGGAATGTCCGGGAGACTCACGGATTCCGGGTGGGTCTCCCGGACTCCCGGGTGTGTATGGCAGTCTCCCGAATCTGCCCACTTCCTAGTGAAGCGGGCAGAATTTGTTCCAAAATGCCGCGATTCTCCAGGAATTGTGGCATTTGGTCCAAAATGACGCGATTTTTGGATCTGTTTCTGGGCATGAACTGAGCTATTTTACGTAAGATAAGCTACGTAACTATGTTTACATACGTCCAAACATGTATGAGGCCCTTAGGCTCTAAATTATTGGCAAACGTTTAGGTAAAAATGTTTTTCTGTTTAAGTTTAGAAATGTTTTGGTTTTTTTTAAATTCAGACACAATGAAGCATAAACATATTATGCCTGTCATTTAAACACATAAGAGGCATTAAACATTCTAATATTGTCATATTCATCAGTGATAGGACAAGGTGATTTGGTTCCCATAGTAAAGATACCAAGCTGTTCCAACCCTGTTGATAATGGTGTAGTAAGGCAGTGTAGCCCCTGTTTTATGCAGTATACATTTTTTTTTTTTTAACTCAAAAGGTTTATATTGAATTTTTTAGAAAAGCATATTACAAACATAGCAGTGGTTGCAGAGTACATACAGCAGATATGCAGTATACATTTTAAGAAAATATTGACATAGATGCAAAGAAGAAAGCTGCCCATACACACAGTGATTTGATTGGATAATTTGTTTTTTTCTTATACCAAAGTGATCAGAATTTGCTGCTTGTGTGGACCCCAAACAATCCCTCATAACATCTTACTGAGATTAATCAACTGGGACTGGTGAAGAACATGGTTGGACCTTCACTGAGACTAGACAGTTTGTGCTGCTATTAGCTAACCACACTAATTGTCCACATAACATTCAGCAGTGATTTCCACATATCCATATCTGACCACATTAGCTGCATATGTGGGTGGACAGATAGGACATAGATCAAGTCGCTCAGCACTCGGGCCTGATTACAGCATGATTCCTATGATTCCAGTGAATGAATTTCTCATTTATCTCACTATACAAATATATACTCACTTGAAGTGGTTATCAGATTTTATCTAAAGTTATGATATTACAAAGCAAGGTTGTCCAACTGGCCCTGTGGTTTATAGCCCCCGGGAATCCACAACATCCTACATGCGTTCTATTGTAAGACAGTATTTTTATAATAGGGTTTGGCCACAAATACACTGCATATTATACATGCAACCATCTGCATGTAAATACTTGGACAGTGCACATAAAATGTGTTTTTTTATATTAAAATGTTCAATATGCAACAAATTTGATTAAATCATTACAATCGGTATACATTTTATAGCCTGGTCTCTCCCAAATACACATATACCTTGAGTTGCTCCACCAACTGGTGTGAACAGCAAACACCCCTAGCAAAACAGTACTACCATAACAAACTTCAAAAAAAATAAAATAAAAACTGTTACATAAGGAAAGGGTGTGTGCTCACACTTGTCTCTAGATTACATTATTTTCTACTGCAGTTTGTAAAATGAAAATATGTAATTAATTGCTATTTTCTCTGCACCAGTTTAATAGGGGTATTCTCATATGAGATATTGAAAACTGCTATCCTCAAATATAAATAAAACTACATTGCTGAAACTAGGTCAAAAACTGAACTTGGGAAAAAAATCTAAAAAATAAAATGGATTTCTGTTGAAAATCTCAAGCAAACCTTATGTACCACACATGTGTGCTGTATGCCTGTATGCATAGATACATTATCGGTCTTGGTTTAAAAGGTGTGCATTTGTGGAAATTACCAAAATGGGAATGGCACAGAAAAGTCTCATAGTTTAAAATGATTTTAGGCTCTGTGCAGGTTTTACCTGTGTGAAGGGGTATCGGTTGCTTGGTTTGTCTACTGTAAGATATAAGTGGAAAAATGGGTATTATGATCATGGGAGAATATCTATCAGTCAGGGTTAGCACAGGCCTTCCCAAGGCACGAAGTCTAATGAACCCCCAGGTCTTTACCAAGAACCGCTGCAAGGTGGGATGTATTTTGCTGCCGGGAGTTCGCAGGTCATGGCCCATAGGTTAACCCACTGACGTGATAGAAGGTGTAGCACAGTACAAAGGGGTCCAGGAACAGAGTCAGGCAAACCAGAAGTCATACGTAGGGAGACAGTCAAATGCATAGAGGCAGGATACAACAGGAGCCAGACGCAGGGGCAGAAAACCTTTGCTCTGACACAGGCTAAGTGTCCAGCCATTCTAATATAGGAAAGGGGAATTCAAATTCAACGCCTATGGTCACATGACCACAGCATGCAGCGCCACACGCCAGGATGTTGACAGTGGGGGCGGCATTGATCGGGAGTCAGAGCATGGAGCAGGTAAGTTTCTTACAGTGGGCTTACGGCAGGTATGGTAGGTGGGATTTAACACTGGTGTCACAATCACTTACTGCCAATGTATCTTGGATGTGGCATTTTCAATTCTGTTGGGGATTTAAGCAGGTTGTAAAACAAGTGCTACCTAGTCTACAACCACAACAATACATTTAAATAAAGAATACTGAACACAACCGTATATTTCATTGTTTACACACTGCAAAAAGGAAAAGTAGACATGTGGAATCATAAATTTAAAACCAGAATTTGCCAAATGATGGATCAAAGCAGTGGTGTTAAGGAATGCAAAAGTCTGTGGCCTTTTAATTGGGCTTTGGTTCAGAGATTTGATCTCAAGAAATCTATGCAAGCAGTTTCTTAAGAACAATCTGCACCTATTTAATATGTAACCCCAGATCCAGAGGAAACAAATATTTTTTATCTCCTACAGATATAACTTACCACTGAGTGATTATGTGTACCGGATCTAAGAATGTATAGTGTGACAGCAAACACTCACCGCTGCTCGTTGTACAGAAATATGATCATGATGATGATGATGATGATTACACAATTTTATATGTGAACTGACTGGATCACCCTTCACATAAAACTACAATAACAGTCATGTTGATGAACCAATTCAACAAGACAGGTAAACCAGTCACAGTGGGCCTCGTTCATGTTCAGACATTAGTACCTTTGCATTCCTTACCTTGTGTGAATTAGGTCTGTGCATGTTCAGAAATGGACCTTAAGTCAGTAAACGCAATTGCATGCAATTTATGTCCAAGCGCAAATGACACGACTGCTAATTGACAGCTAGAACAGAGAAGGGAAGGGGTGGACAAACGTAGGCAAAGTACAGTAAGGGTATGCCCCGGGTGTTCTGACGCATATGGGACCGATTCAAGTCCTGGGTTTCTCTAAAGTACATTTTTTTAGCCGTATCATTCGCACCATCTACAGGGCAGGTGTAAGTGCCGACTAATAGTGATGGCTGTCACTGCATCGTCTTTGCATTTTAATCAACATGTATGCATGGCAAGAGATAGCAAAGAACATTTGTATGCAGTAAGAGAGACTATAAAAGCGCATTGTATGTACAGTACACATTAAGAACATCATGATTTATGTATTTAATGTTAAAAAAATGAAAATACATTTTTATTAATGATCATAGTATTATGAGTTATTAAATTATTTTTGAAAGCGTTCTGATTGGACTTGATATTGCACATATGCATGTGAGTATCCTGCACTGTGTCTGTTAGACAGAGCGTACTAACACCTAGGGCTAGATTTACTAAGCTGCGGGTTTGAAAAAGTGGGGATGTTGCCTATAGCAACCAATCAGATTCTAGCTTTCATTTATTTAGTACTTTCTACAAAATGACAGCTAGAATCTGATTGGTTGCTATAGGCAACATCCTCATTTTTTCAAACCCGCAGCTTAGTAAATCTAGCCCCTAGAGTAAACTTGAAATGTATCTTAAGATACGCTTGGATATGAATACGCTTGGAACTACGCTCAAGTTCTGTGCTCATTTTTTAAATGCAATTTGTGTGCAGGCTTGTGCCCAAATGTGAATCAGGCCCAGGAATGAGGGGTTAAATAAGAATAATATAAGTTATCTGGTCATTTGGAGGAAGAAGGCTGGTTATTATAGAAGAGGATCAGACCCATAAATTCTATATATTGCAAACAGGTTATTTAAAGGATCATATCGGCATTCAAGAGATTTATCACTGTTTTAAATGATCACTGTCTATATGAAAGATATGTGTGGATCCTACTTATGTTGTGTAAAGTGGGGGTCTCTCTGTTCTGTACGAGGTCCCTTAGACACACTAGGGGCTAGATTTACCAAGCTGCGGGTTTGAAAAAGTGGGGATGTTGCCTATAGCAGCCAATCAGATTCTAGCTGTCATTTTGTAGAAGGTACTAAATAAATGACAGCTAGAATCTGATTGATTGCTATAGGCAACATCCCCACTTTTTCAAACCTGCAGTTTAGTAAATCTAGCCCTAGGTGTTTAGGATGAAACTTGCCAGTGAAATAAAGCACAATCTGTTCTTGTTTAGTACAATCTGCAGCTCAGTGCTTGGGGTCTGTATGTCCATCACTGGGAACTTAAAGCATTTGATGGTGTAGAACTGTCTTACTATCCCCTATACTCGTGGAACAGTCTCTCCAGTGCCAAGGATTACCAAACAATTTCTTACCCAGCAAGACCACCAATTGCCTTAGTTATTTGTACTTATAGAGCTGAATATATAGACATTCCCTCATATGTACCAATGATTGGAACCTATAACTCACCCCAAATGATCTGATCCCCTATATCTTCTTAACCCCTAATTTCATGGATCGCCTACAGCTCATTCCCTCTCGGCATGCCCTCCTTTCCTACTGGGTGTTGCAAATCAGTGACCACTTATTCCGAATAGAAACCAATTCTAGCCTGAAGTCAAGAAAGAGTTAAGTGGCCCATTGCAGGAGGGGAGAAGCTGCCATCTACAGATGTTAACTACAAGAGATAAAAATACCACAGTGACTAAAAGGATAACGTTTCGCCGTTTGTTAAATGGTTCATTTTCAGGGTGTTGCCATAGAGCATTATGGGACAGGCGATACACTGGCAAAATCAGTCATTTCGCTGGTGTTAACCATTTCATAGCTTTGAAGAAATTAAAAATATTCCTTTCTCCAGCGAAAACAGAAATTAAAGCTTATCACCAGATTATAAATAGATCCTTTAATGAAATAAAGCCATTCAGTCCATTTTTTAGTGCTCATGCTTCAGGAACTCTCACTATGATATTTGATTTCATAAGACTGTGATTTGATCACAAACGTAGTTTTCAAAAGGTGTGTTTGCTTTTGGAAGGTTTATCTTTGTTCTCATTTCTCTTATATAATGCTCCCCAGTGGCACATTTAGTACCCATGAGTTACTAAATGTGCTCAATTACTGGCTGTCTGTGCAAGATATGTTTTGGCATATCATGGACATCTGTGATACATATGAAGTTCCATATCCATGGTTGGCAGGAGGCCAAAGAGCTTTTTTCTCCCCACAAAATAAGATGATACACATTCTTGGGGGTAATTGTATCAAGCTGAGAGTTTTCCGGTGGGTTTGAAAAACCAATCAGATTCTAGCTGTCATTTATTTAGTGCATTCTACAAAATGATAGCTAGAATCTGATTGGTTGCTCTAGGCAATATCTCCACTTTCCAAACTCGACGGAAAACTTTCAGCTCAATACATTTTACCCCTTGGAGTTGTTAGAAACCAGTCCTTGTCCTATATGTTCAATGGGGCACCTTTTGCACCCTCCAGGTGCGCTTGAAATTGGAAAGCGCAGTCCTAGGCATATTTATATCACTATAATAAATACAATCAAATGGACAGCAGTAATACATGTAGTAAATACAGTCCTGATGTGCTCTTACTATCAGGAGTAATTCAATACATAAACAAGGCTAAATTGTGCAGTATTTTTAGAAGAAAATGCTGAAGTTTAAATTAATGAAGGGGGGCAGGTGGTTCTACAGTGAAAGTAGGCAGGTCTTTTTCCTATTTCCGCCATGAGAATTTCCAATCAGATGCAGAATCCCACAGAAGTAGGTGGAGACTGGTGTTACGGATGCAGGTACAGAAATGGAACAGAATAGTGGGCCTGCTACTTGTTATGTATGAAATGGGTTATAAAGCACTTTTGCGCTAAAATAAAAATCTTTGAATGCTCGCATATTTTGTGGTCCATAATGACCTTTAGTATTGGGTACATTTGTTGAAGTACACATGAATGTACTTAAAATTTTTAAATCTGTTGGGAATAAGTACTTTATCTGTATTTAATTTGTAAAGACAGCGGGTTTTTTTATTTTATTTTTTAGTTAACAGTTACACGTTCAAGCCACTTTTTTTTTTTTTTTCAATTTGACAGGATTGCATGATTTTGCTTCTTACAATGTATGTTAAAATTTTATTTAGGGGCCGCATGAGTCCCTTGTTTTGCTACTGCTCCACACGTTTACCACATTTATTGCTGTCTACTAAAGCTGCAATGTCCAGCGTAGTGAGAAAAAAACGCTACCCAGCCTGCCCCTTACCAGGGCTGTTTTTTTGGGGGCTCTATCATTAGTCTCACAGCTCCAGCCGAAAGCTTATGTACATGTAGCTTCCTTCATCACTTGTCTCACAACCCTGGGCCAGGCTGTTTGAAACTGTGGAGGGGGCGTGTGACTGCACAGACCAATAAAAAGCCACAATCACATGCCCTTCTTGTAGACACGCCCCATCACAAGTGAAGTGTAATAAAGATTTGCTTTTGTTATAGTACAGAACTGGAGAATCCCTGTTCAGCATGTTGTTGCCAGGACTTCATTAAAGGAAGCAGCTAGTCAGTGGACTGACCAAGTAACTGGCAATACTGCTTTAATTGCACTTCCAATTTTTTAACGCTTTTCGATATCACTGGTTTAAAGTTAATCCTATATTTATGCTTTTGGTCAGCAGAGCAGATAATATTTTTCTTGTGGGTTACTGTAAAAATTGTGTTTAAATTGCAACAATTTGTATAACTCAAAATTACAAATGCAGTTACCAGAGCAGCATAAATTTAGCCTATGAAAGTGTGTATACCCCCCATAAGAACTAAAGCAAGTTTTAGCCACTTAATTTGTCCTCAGCTCAATTTCTGTTTGACAAGCCGGTGCTATGTGACTGGCCAAGAGCAGTAATTGTATGTAAGTGTCTTTTGCACTTCAAATACTTAGGGAATCCTTAGGTTCAATGTACACAAGTCATTTCTTTGCTGGACAATGTAATCATTTTTCAGCTTCATAATCTGTACTTCACCTTTTACTTAATATAATCCTTAATATAGTAAATTATATATCAACTTCACTTTTTCTTACTCTATATATGCTGCAAAAAAATGACCAATAGGAAATAGCTAGGGTTGTTAAAACTGAGATGCAAATTCATACACATGAATCAAAGCATTTTGCAGTGCATATCAAGTGAAGAGTTTATATATATGTTATTGTTATTTTTGTCATTGATTTATAACGCCCCAGTGTTTTGCAGCACCTGCTAGTGAGAAAGTAGAGCATACATAAAATAGGGACATACAAGGTACACAAAATATATGCAGACATACAAATGGTAGGGAGAGCCTTGCTAAAGCATATCATATAGCAGAAAAGATGACACAGTTGAGACAAAAGGACCAACAGCGCTCAGTGGTGATTGATACAACAGTGAGGGTGTAGGAAGCTCAGTAGTATAGGTGTAGGGTAGGCTCTAATTAAAAGAGGGGTTTTCAGAGAGTATATAAAGACTTGAAGGCTGCGGATAGGGCATACTGTGCAACTTTGAAGTGCATGAATGGAAGGGGCAGAGCGTGGCTAACCACATCATTTTGGCCCTGCCTCACGACTCAATAACGCAAACATTTTTCCCAGGGGGGGTCAGAATAACACAGTTGCTCATTCTGCTTGTCCAGTAGACCTACCCAAAATTCAGAAGTCACCCAGACATTCTGGTAGAGTGTCTTTTGTAGACAGGAATTCCAGAGGTGAATTTCAGAGATGAGGTGATGCACAGATTTAAAAGGCTGGGAGGAAGTATTTTAAGATGAGGTTTGAGATGTATGAAGTGGGGGTGTTCTTGAGGACTGTTTTGGGGATGGTAAGTAATTTTAATTGGATTATGGGGGATATGGGGAGCCAGTGTAGGGCAGTGGAGCAGCAAATGAGCTGTGAGAGAGAAAGGTCAGTCTTGCTAAAACATTTAGGGCCTGAGTCATTGAGGAAAGTAAGGCAAGAAAAAGGAGTAAATGTTCTCTGGGACAAACCATGTTACAATGGAAGGGGTGCAAATTAATTTATTATTTTGCACATAAGATAAATACTGGCTGTTTTTTCATCTAGCACACAAATACTTAATAGTTTTATTTTTACACTGAAATTCAAAGTTGAACTAGGACATGCCCTACCCCAACTATAAATCTGTGCCTACATTTTAACTTTACCTCCCCCTCCAATGCAACATGATTTTGCCCAAATTCAAAGTTACTCCTTTTTTATGCTTTACTCTCCTTAATGACTCAGGCCCTTAGGATGGAGTGAAGCAGAGATAGATGAATGAATAAATTACTCATAGTAGTATATTGCAGTAGTCGAGAAAGGACATGAGAAAATGCATAGACGTTTTGGTTGTATCTTAGAAATAAATTAAGAAAATGTTACCATATTTTATTATACATTATATTTGCAAAAATAAATTAAATTAAATATATAGATATTTAGAGCTATATATCAGCAAAAAACGTTAATGTTGAGAAAGCAAGGTAAAAAAACCAATTCGGAAATACTCTCTGAACCCTTCTAAAACTATTTGTACTTTTTAAAATAATTGGAGGGATTTGATTATGTCGGAACACCAGCATTACATCTGACAGGCAGGAGTGTAAGATGTGAGCTCTGAGCCACACTTCATTGTGACAGGTGACAAGACACATCTCAAAAGTCACATTGTTGCACAGCTTAGAGGGACATGGGCATGGCAGATCATTTATAAATGTAGTTTGTTATGTATTGGGCAGAAAATAAATAGGATTTTCCCTTCTAGAATAAAATTGTTTCTTACTTTTTATAAAAAAAACAGGCTTTTGTTTCTTTGTCATCCCATTGTGCTTTTAATCAGTTGTGTCTGGGTGTTATTTACAAAATACAAAGTGGTTTATTTGATAATAATAGAAAATAACAATTCAGTCAAACAATTCAGCATATTTCAGAATTCGTTGGACTGTGCCTGAATCTACACAACAGATAATAATCACATAAAGGTAATATAGTATCACTGTGGTATATTTTCGGATATTATAAACCCTGGTTTAACAACACTTACCACTTATCATAGCATCTGATATGTCTAGTGGCCCCTGGCATTTCTGCTGCAATTTATTCTTGTTTCTTGGGCTGACAGGGAAATTTAGGATTTCTCTGCTACTGGCGGTCTTGTGCTGAGTGCTGCTGACTAATTGTTCGCGTTAGTCTTTCAATCAACGTCTCTCGACATAAGAAGTGTCATCACTGGAGAAATTCTATATCCTCCTGCCAGTCACGGTAGCATTACAGAGATGCCAGGGACCTGAGTATCTCTCATTTACCTTTCTTATTAAACATTTAGTATCGCTGGACATCCATTTTCAATATATTGGTTTGTGTCCACCTCGACTAGTTTTAGACTAGTTGTAGAAGGAGATCACATTGCTGGACTCAAGAGCAACTAATGAATGATGCAATAAACAGATATCTATGTGAAATATACATAATTGCTTTGGATGCAGACATGTATATTATAGTGGTTTTAAACATCAGTTTTCATAAATGATCACTGTGGTCAGTAGTAGGACAAGATATTTTGACACCTAAGTAGAAGTTGGAAAAATCCTTCCACCCTCAGCGAGTGAGGCCCATTTAGCCTTTAAACCATTGCTGTTTTCATTATTCCTAAAAGTTATCCAACACAACTATACCTGGCAGTGATTTTGCTACTTTTACTAGGAATTAGTCTCATAGATTATACCAGAACAGTGACCCCACACAAAATGCCAACTTAGTGACCCTATTCACATACCATTGCTATACCCATTATACAATACAGACTCTACTGGCCAGTGCACAAAACAGAATCAATTCCTTTGTGGCCAATGTAATAAGTGTTATATATATAGCCCAGTTCCTTATGGTCAATGCATTGTACAGAATCCAGTACCTTAAGATCAGTGTGTAATATATAGAACTTAGAAGCCTATTTAACAAAGTACTTTTAGCCTAAAATCCCCTCTTAGGTCATGTATGCACATAATGTCCAGAGAGAATGGGAGTTTTAAGGTAAGTGAAATAATTGCCGGGACAGCCTCCTATCGGATGATTATTTTTTATTAAATGGGGCCAAAAAATCAGTGCTGCAAATCATAGGTCAGTTCAAAGGATTCCTCTGATAAGGTGGGGCCAGCTAACTCCCAACAGCTGAGCACATGTTGTGCCTAAGGGAACTGACCTAATCCAGTTTTTACCAACCTATTTGCAAGCACAATATCATTTTGAGCATTTATCCTTTATCTTCCATAACTAGCTATCGCAGGAAGCAATCGCGTTGCGGATAGTAGCGGATCCCTGATGGTAAAGTGCAGATCAAAATGACACTAAACATGATACATTTCCTATATCCTGAGCCTTAGATACCATTAATATAATACCATTTATGTATAGATAATCTCTTATACATTTTGCTAATAAATAAATGTGGATTGGAATCCTAATAAATGTGTATTATTTGCAAGTGTAAGTACGAATGTAAATGTGTGTGTTATTAATCCGTGAGATTGTGTCATTACACGTGGTGTACTATCCGCAATCGCACGGTAAAACAATATTAATTAATTTAGTTTACTACATCCAATTATTTACACTTGATCTGTAGCAGGTTCAAAAGATACGGGGGAAAACGTGTACTTATAGCAAACGCAGGACTTGAATTGACTGCATCTTAGTTGGAATGCCTTTAATGTACGTGGTCTACATTAGTCCGCCCCTTCTCTCCACATTCCATCTCTCAAATAGGAGACAATCATGTCAGTAGCACATAATTGCATGCATTTGTGCTCATAGGCGTAATGTTCCTTTCTAGATATGTGCAGAACTGTTTCATGCAAAATACGCTACACAAACAGACCTGCCTTGCAGCACTGGGGTCATAAGTTCAATTCCCGACCATGGCCTTATCTGTGAGTTCTCCCCGTGTTTGCGTGGGTTTCCTCCGGGTACTCCGGTTTCCTCCCACACTCCAAAAACATACTGGTAGGTTAATTGGCTGCTAACAAATTGACCCTAGTCTGTGTCTGTCTGTGTGTGTGTTAGGGATTTTAGACTGTACTCCCCAATGGGGCAGGGACTGATGTGAATGAGTTCTCTGTACAGCGTTGCGGAATTAGTGGCGCAATATTAATAAATGGTGATGATGATGATGATGATGTCGAACATGAATCGGGACCATAGTGTGGAAGTTGTACTCCGGCCAAATATAATCAAGATGAGAATCTGCTCACCTGTGTACAAGCTTCATATTCACAAAGTCTTTCTTAGGAAGTGGGCAGAGCCCTATGATATGCATAGAGGTGGTGATTTCACTAGGAATAGGAACTGTGAGCAGACTGATCACTGGAATGACACACAGGACACAGGGTGGGGGGCTAGAGTTGTTTAAAGGTTCTATAAGCTTCTAATACAATTAATGCTAAGCCACTATTGTTTTTTTTAAGTTTTTTAATGTATTACTGGTTTTATACTAGGTAAGTTTTTTTTTTTTTTTAAATAGAACAAAGCTGGTTTTTAAATTATACTCTAATCTTTGAATACTGATATCTGAGGAATTGGAAATGGGTGAAGATGCTGCACTGATATTACTAAAGACCAACAGATGTCTGACTGACATTTGACTTTGAAGCTTGAAAACTTGTGAGCAGATTCTCATTGCATGGTGCAGATTTATTAAAAACAGTACACACTAGTGACATTTTCTTTGCCATAGCCTGACCTGCGCCAAGGGAACTTTGGAATTATTCAAGTCCCTATAGGTGACTAAGAGCTTGACACTGACAGCTAATGCCAATTGAAGATGACATTAGTCATTCTATCCCATGGGGAAAGCATTGCAGGAGATGGATCTTCGGATCCCTCCCTGGCAGGCTTTGTGCTTCTCCACATCCCAAACTGTGCAAAGACCATCGGAACCTGTAAGTAAATTAATTGCGACTGCAATCACTTTGCTATAGACTATTCGCCGGGACAGGCTCCTATTGTAACTTTTATTATTCTATGTTATTTGTATGCATGAGTTAATTCCAATATAAACAAAGATAAGGTATTTATACAGAATATATGCTAAGTTTCTCTGTGATTATTTACACATGTGTCCATTATTGAATATATATGTCTCTTGCCACACATCCGACATTATATAATCATTTTTGGTTATAATTATTCAGTATATCAACAGAACAGCTCTGAATATAACGGTTGCATTGTGGTTTCTACAGTCTAAGTCCTCTATGCATTAAACTGCGATCAGTCATTAAAACGGAGAAAACAGCAGTTTCTCCGTAAAGTGGCAATCGTAAATGGTATATAGGGATTTCTCCTGCTATAACCCACTTAATCCACCGTTTTTTCACAGAGTCCCTATAGATTAATATGGGGACTGTGAAGTTCAGCAATGCATTAAGTTTCGAAAAGCTATGCATTTTGCAGAAAGGTAATGCCATCTCAGGATTGTGTTACCTGTAATTTTTTATGGGATCTAGCTGAAGCCTCTCCAGCTTCACTGGATCCCTCACTGTGGAAGTGTGTGACGTAGTTAACACTGGAATTACCACTGACTGGTATTAGCGCAACTAAACAGGGAGGCGCACAAGGAGGTATGGACTTTTCTGCGTGAGGTGCGCACGTCACGGTTCTCCCAGATAGTCACCAGTGCAGTGGTGAGAAAGAAGAATGGTTGCACAATTTGTATCAAGCCAACGGTAGCATAGTACAACGGAAATAACCAAGAGAGTAGTCAGAAACGAGCCATGGGTCAAACCAGAAATGGCAGAGCAGTACAAAAATAGAATCCACAGGGAAGGTCAATAACAAGCCAAAATCAGGAACAGTAGCAAGCAGAAAAAACAAAAACGCTGGTGCAGGGTGAACCAATACTCTGGCATCCTAATGGTGCTAGATTATGCTTTAAATAGGAGGAAGTGCCTCCTGATTGGAGTCACAGCTGACCACCGACAGGCTGGAGAGAACAGAGTCCTGTTGCCTAGCAACGGGACGCGAGTATATTGCACAACGGGACACGAGCGAAAAGAGGAAAGTGTGCGTCTCCAGCACCTATGGGGGGGTCGGAGATGGCGCCTGACAGTATCCCCCTTCTATCTGTAGAGGCGCGACCACTAGATCCTTCAAGAATTTCGTCAACAGACGCGGAGCATGAAGGTTTTCTTTGTTGACCCAACACCTCTCCTCAGGACTGTAGCCCTTCCAGTGAATCAAGAATTGGGGCTTGCCTCGAAGAGTGCGTGTCTTTAAAATAAGCACCACCTCAATTTCTTCGCCCTGAACAGTCTTGACAGGTGGCGTCGGAGAGGCATTATTGGAGAACTCGTTGAGAATAAGTGGTTTTAACAGAGAGATGTGAAAAGTGTCATGCACCCTGTGAAGGGGGGAGCCGTGGTGTGCCGTGACAAGCGTACGCACACACGTACATAGTTCAACTGCCCATGTGCAACTCACGCATGCGCAGTACCTACAGTGCACGCTCCGATAGTGAGCCAATTTAAAAAAACGGTCGACCACTAGAGAAATCGAATTGTACCCATGGCTAGAGGGATAATCAGTAATAAAGTCCATGCTAATGCTGACCCACGGGGAATCTGGTACAGGGAGAGGAAGGAGAAGACCTAGCGGAAAACCTTGCATACCTGAATGTATCTTTGAACGTCAGAGACCAAGGATGGCCACCAATACAGGTGGGACAGTAGTGCGACTGTCTTTTGGATACCAGTGTGCCTGGAGAATCTGGAATTATGAGCCCATTTCAAAACGTTCATGGGCAAGTTTGTGTCCAGAAAAGAACGGCCAGTGGGGGGGTCTTGATGATGGAATTTGTCAGAGCCATAATCCTGGAGGGGTTGATGATAGGTTTAGCCATGAAGGAGGAACTGGAATCGAAGGGGTCGAAAGATTTGGAAAGAGCATCAGCTCTAATATTTTTAGTACCAGGACGGAATGTCAATATCAATTGGAATCTGCTGAAAAATAGTGACCAGCGGGCGTGATGAGGATTCAAACATTGTGCGGACTGCAAGTAGGTTAGGTTTTTATGGTCCATAAACACCATGACGGGACAGTGAGCACCCTCCAGCAAGTAGCGCCGTTCCTCTAGAGCGAACTTAATGGGCAAAAGTTCTTTGTCGCCAATACCGTAGTTGGCTTCACTGGAGGATAATTTTTTGGAAAGAGTGCCACAAGGTTTAGATATGCCAGAGGCGTCTTTTTAGGAAAGAACAGCCCCTAACCCCACAGAGGAGGCATCCACCTCCAAGAAAATAGGTCTGTTCTGGTCAGGTTGCTTCAATACGGGTGCAGATTAAAAAGCCTCTTTAAGGGTTTTTAATGCCATTACAGCCTCCTGAGGAAAAGATTTGGCTTGTTTTCCATTGCGGATGAGTAAGGTAATGGGGAAAATTGTAATAATAGTAACTGGTGAAGCCAATGAACCGTTGGATAGCCTTCAGATCGACGTGTTGGGGCCAGTTGAGAATGGCCTCAACTTTACTTGGGTCCATTTGTAAACCTGTACCAGAGACTACGTATCCCAAAAAGGGTACCTGAGAGCAGTCGAAGAGACACTTCTCCAATTTACAGTATAAATGGTTCCATCGTAAGCGGGAGAGGACCTCCTTAACATGCATCCATTGGGACGAGGGGTCTTTGGAAAAGATCAAGATGTCATCCAAATAGTTAAAACAGACCGATAAAACAGATCCTGGAAAATTTCTTTAACAAAGTCTTGAAAGACTGCAGGAGCATTACAGAGCCTGAAGGGTATAACCAGGTATTTGTAGTGCCCATCTCTGGTATTAATCACAGCCTTCCATTCATCCCCTTTATATATTCTGATAAGGTTATAAGCACCTCTGAGGTCTAATTTCATGAAAATTGGTGCCCCTCGAATGCGGTCAAAAAGTTCCGGGATGAGGGGGAGAGGATAAAGTTTTTTCACCGTGATGGTCTTTAATTTCTGATAATCCATACAGGGTCTAAGGGAGCCGTCCTTCCTCTTAACGAAAAAGAATCCTGCTCCGGCAGGAGAAGACTTACGGATAAACCCTCGCTTGAGTTTTTCTGTAACATATTTGGACATTGCTTGTGTCTCAGGTAGTGACATCTGATACACCTTGCCTCTGTGAATGCTTTTGCCCAGAACCGGCTGGAGAGAACAGCGTCCCTTTGCCAAGCAATGGGAAGCCAGTGTATTGTGCATGCATGTGCTGCGAGCTGGCCAGGACCCGGACCAGTGTCCCATTGCGAGGCAACGGGGCGCAGGTGAAAAGAGGAAGGCGTCCATCTCCAGCACCTGTGGGGGGTGCGGAGACGGCGCCTGACAAACTGCTATGCGCATAGCGCTTACTCCATTCACCCGAAGTGCCAGGCTGCCGGCAAACTGATCACATTACAGGGGGGACTTCGCTGGGGTCTCAGAGTATCCCCAGCATGGTACATTTCAGCAGTGCTTAAATATATATTGCTTCAATTTACAGCAATACATATTGATTGGCACTGCATAATGTAAATACATAGCCCCCTAAGTTTTGTTAACTATGTCGTATCAATGTTTATTAATGTGCTATTGTTTTGTAGGATTGTCATTTTGTGTATAGTTGTCATAGCAACCATGGCCTGTATTGCATTGGCTAGGTCACATATATCTGACCAGCTGCATGATCAGGAACAACAAGCTTTGATTCAAGTTTTACCGCTTACCGCCAGTTACGTAACAGTGGGAGTAGAAACACGTCTGGAGACACTGTCGTTCTGACACTAAAGCTATTGCCCGTGCTACTCCAAGGTTTGTAACACACTAATGTCAATCCTTACAGTGAGTTAACAGTTGACTTATTACTGGATCACTGCTGAGTCCTATATGGCTTTCCAGACAGTGGAAAAACATTCCGAAGACTAAATAAGTACTTTGTCTGCGACTCATGTGCAGCATTGCAGTTACTTGTTCTGGGGCTTGTTCCCCTATTATGGAGGGTTCTTCTCACAGCTAAGACACGTTCTGGGATTGTCTCTATTTACATTGTGAACTTACAAACTGCATAGCCATTTGATCATTAAATAGCTGCTATTCCACTGTTTATTCTTGACCTTGAATAGGTATGGCTTGTTCATCAAATCCACTGGGACTGCATAATGTTTGATTGCTAGATACTTTATTTGATTAGCCCTATTATAGATGTCATTTATATATGCATTTTCCTTTGGTTATATGATTCATGTGTTATGTCTCATTGATTATTTGGGCCATTAATTTTATGTCATATGTCCAGCGTCAGTTTAATTTTTTTTTTATTTTCTTACTAGCAGAATACCCGGCGTTGCCCGGGATTTAAAGAATGTTTATTTACAAAAATCAATCGAAATATTAAACATACATGTAAATATCATGTTAAAATTGGAGCAGTAGAAGGTGAAAAGTGAAAATGTAAAACTGTATTTGAACTGTATATGATGGAACGAACCGATAAACAATTACTTCAAAACAGCTTGATAAACTATATTTCTCGTTTCTCGTTTCTTGTTTCTTCATTTTCTTTTCTTTCGTGGCATTTTATTATTTAAAGTTCATGCGTACCAGGAAAGAACAATAAAATATTAGGGAAGATAATATGTGCATAACTAACAAATTTGTAAAAGAAAAGAAAAATACATAGGAAGACAGAAGGACAGCAGTTTCCAGGCCTCAGCTAGAGCCACTGTTGCCATGGTGACGTGGCATCAACTTCCTGTATGCCATGAGGTTAGATAGTTATATGTGTAATGTGCAGTGATGAGCAGCAGGGGCCTCAGCTTTTGTTGGGGCTGCTGTTCTCATGGTGACGCTGTCACAGCCGCTTCCTCTTATTTTTCCGCCGTGGCCCGAATTACCCGAGATCCTCCCCAGTGTTGAAAACTGTGGATTTGTATAGAAAGATAGAAGGACAGCAGTATATAGGCCTTACCTTGTTTTTGGGGCCACCGTTGCCTGGGATTTTAAGAATGAACCTATAGAGATTTAAGTAATATGCCCCCACAATATTTGTTGTCAGATTAAAAGTCATATGTGTACCAAGTTTGGTGTAAATTGTTCCAGACATTCCAGAGTTATGGTCGTTTTCGATGATTTTTAGGTGTTACCCCCCTCGCCTACCCCACCCTTAGGAGTGCTAGGGGTGTCTTGCCCCCACAATATTTGTTGTCAGACTGTAGGTTTGGTGTAAATTGTTCCAGACATTCCAGAGTTATGGTCGCTTTCGATGATTTTTAGGTGTTACCCCCCTCGCCACCCCCATCCTTAGGAGTGCTAGGGGTGTCTTGCCCCCACAATATTTGTTGTCAGACTGTAAGTCATATGTGTACCAGGTTTGGTGTAAATTGTTCCAGACATTCCAGAGTTATGGTCGTTTTCGATGATTTTTAGGTGTTACCCCCCTCGCCACCCCCACCCTTAGGAGTGCTAGGGGTGTCTTGCCCCCACAATATTTGTTGTCAGACTGTAAGTCATATGTGTACCAGGTTTGGTGTAAATTGTTCCAGACATTCCAGAGTTATGGTCGTTTTCGATGATTTTTAGGTGTTACCCCCCTCGCCACCCCCACCCTTAGGAGTGCTAAGGGTGTCTTGCCCCCACAATATTTGTTGTCAGACTGTAAGTCATATGTGTACCAGGTTTGGTGTAAATCGTTCCAGACATTCCAGAGTTATGCTCGTTTTCGATTATTTTTAGGTGTTACCCCCCTCGCCACCCCCACCCTTAGAAGTGCTAGGGGTGTCTTGCCCCCACAATATTTGTTGTCAGACTGTAAGTCATATGTGTACCAGGTTTGGTGTAAATTGTTCCAGACATTCCAGAGTTATGGTAGTTTTCGATGTTTTTTAGGTGTTACCCCCCTCGCCACCCCCACCCCGTAATGAATTTCAATTTCAAATTTTTTTAGTTGCCTCCGTCATGTTTTAATACACTCGTATGCAAAATTTCATGATCTTCGCTTGAAAAATGTGGATTTGTATAGAAAGACAGACAGAAGGACAGAAGGACAAATTTTCTCTTTTATATATTAGAAAATGTATCTGTTTACAGTACTCCATTTTTTAATATTATTTTATTATTATTAAATTTTAATCAGAGCTGCTGTCCCAGGTGAAGAATTTTAATAAATAAAAATAAAAATTATAATTGCTAAAAAGTGACTAAAATGCGATGGGTCATAGATTCCTATATCACTGGTGCTAAACTATTGGCTTCATTGCAACATTAAGGGAAAACTATTTTGTAGACAGATGCAGCAATATTGCAGCAAAGTAAAAAACATAAAACTAAATGTAGCGTTGGCTGGTTGTCAACTCCTGTTGTACTGGCTAGGGAAGGAGAATGTGACGGCTGAAACTTTTATCTTTTCTAATTGAATTGATTTAGAGCAGCTGAAAACTTCAGATATTTAGAAATCACTTATACTTATTTTGCCATGTGATGGCAGCTAATAATAATAATAATAATAATAATAATAATAATAATAATAATAAAAAAAAAGAATAAAAATGATTAATAAAATCAACTTCTGAATTCAAAATTAGAAGCACTATATATGTTTCCTTTCTATTGATAGATTCACTGTTAGGAGCTGCATTCAGAGTAAACTGGTTAGAGCAACCCTGCACAAAGGACTGTCAGCCTCTCCAAGTTCACAAAGATGCAGTAAAATAGTAACATAGCAATCAGTTTTTGTGACATTCCTGTATGAATGGGTTAATTATATACATGTTTACACTTGTATTCATTATTGTAGAATTGAAAGAATGTCTTTTTTATACTTTGATATAAAATAAATTACATTACTGTTATCCATCTTGATGTAATATTAACTGGAGGACCTTGAGAGCTTAAAACCTGGCTGGAGTAGAATGTTCCAGTCAAATGTTTACAATCTAAGATGTTCTTGCTTACTTTCTTATTATTGGGATATAAAGTTTATGATGTACTGAGCAAGTGTGTAATACATATTTAAACAAATGATTTCAAAGCATATAAACTGCTGCTTTTTGTGACCGGGGAGGACATCTTAAATACATAGGACCTGTTGCTGAGTTAAATTACGTAAATTACAAACATTTGCACTGTGCATGCCCACAAAGAGAGCACAGGTATATATGTGTGTATGCAGGGCATGTTCACGCAAATTCAGCTGAAGCACACTAACATGGAAAAGCATATACACCTGTCAGGAGCCATATCATTGCATCCGCTAGAGGTCAAGTCCAAATATAGGCTGAAGATGATAATGGTTGCCAGCACTAGCTAGCTGCTTCTGATTGGCTGATTGTGAATTTATCTCTGATGCTGATAGGTGCTCTCTGCATTGATCATGCATATATTATAGAACTTTGTGGCCATATTTTGAAAAATATTTTTTACTTTCATTTGTATGTGAGAACTAGCATTATATCTGCTGTATTATATTCATCCTAGTAGCAAATGTTTTTCGCTATCAAAACAAATGTTAACAAACTTTTCTTGTGCTTATGGAATGGTTGTGTGTAAGAATATGTGATTGTATGTATGCCTGATGTAAGCCTGATGTAAACCTGGTGTATATACACTCTATGGACAAAAGTATTCGGACGCTTGACCATTACACCAACAGGGACTGTAATGACATTGTATTCAAATACATATACTTTAATATGGAGTTAGTCCCCCTTTTGCAGCAATCACAGCTTCCACTCTTCTTGGAAACCTTTTCACAAGATGTTGGAGTGTTTCTGTGGGAATTTGTACTCATTCATTCTGTAAAGCATTTATAAGGTCAGGCACTGATGCTGGACAAGAAGGCCTGGCTCGCAATCTCTGTTCCAGTTCATCCCAAATGTGTTTGATCGGTTGTACGATGGGTTTGAGGTCAGAGCTCTGTGTGGGCCTGTCAAGTTCTTCCACACCAAACTCATCAAACCATGTAGTCCTTGCTTTGTGCACTGGGGCACAGTCATGTTGGAATAGAAAAGGGCCTTCCCCAAACTGCTGACACAAAGTTGGAAGCACAGTGTATATGCTAACATTAATGCCAGTGGAAGTTTGGAACTCTTCAGCTATGGAATTAGCAGAGCGCTGGTGACTTTTAGCACCGTGCGCCTTAGCAGTCATTCACCCAGCTCTGTGATTTTACGTGGTCTTCCACTTTGGGTGAGTTGCTGTTGTTCCTAACGCTTCCACTTTCTAATAATATAACTTACAGTTGACCATGGAATATCCAGCAGGGATGACATTTCACGAACTGTCTTATTGCAAAGGTGGCATCCTATCACAGTACTGAGCTCTTCAGAACGACCCTTTTTGCATCACAAATGTTTGCAAATGGAGACTGCATGGCTAGGTGCTTGATTTTATACACCTCTGTCAACGGGTCTGATTGAAACACCTCAATTCAATAATTAACAGGTTTGGCTAAATACTTTTGTCCATATAGTGCACTACATGCAGGGCCGGACTGGCCATATGGCACTTCTGGCAAATGCCAGAAGGGCCGATGGCCAGATGGGCCGGTCCATATGCCCGCCGAGCAGCAGCACTGTGCGCACTGCTCGGCGGACGGAGAATCAGTGACTGCCGCCTACGCGAGCAATCACATGAGACGGCACCTATCACATGGTGCCGTCCCATGTGATTGCTCGTGTAGGCGGCAGTCACTGATTCTCCGTCTGCCGGACAGCGCACACAGTGCTGCTGCTGCTGGATCTAAAAAGGTAAGTGTTTAATAGTGTGTCTGTGTGTCTAATAGTGTCTGTGTGTGTGTAATAATGTGCTTGTGTGGCAGTGTGGCTAATAGTGTGTCTGTTTGGCAAATAGTGTGTCTAATAGTGTGACTGTGTGGCTAATAGTGTGTGTGTGTGTGTGTGTGTGTGTGTGTGTGTGTGTGTGTGTGTGTGGCTAATAGTGTTTGTGGCCAATAGTGTGTCTGTGTGGCAAATTGTGTGGCTAATAGTGTGTCTGTGTGGTAAATAGTGTGTGTGGCAAATTGTGTGGCTAATAGTGTGTCTGTGTGGCTAATAGTGTGTCTGTGTGGCTAATAGTGTGTCTGTTTGGCAAATAGTGTGTCTGTGTGGCTAATAGTGTGTCTGTGTGGCTAATAGTGTGTCTGTGTGGCAAATAGTGTGTCTGTGTGGCAAATAGTGTGTGTGGCTAATAGTATGTCTGTGTGGCTAATAGTGTGTCTGTGTGGAAAATAGTGTGTCTGTGTGGCAAATAGTGTGTCTGTGTGGCAAATAGTGTGTGTGGCTAATAGTATGTCTGTGTGGCTAATAGTGTGTCTGTGTGGAAAATAGTGTGTCTGTGTGGCAAATAGTGTGTGTGGCTAATAGTATGTCTGTGTGGATAATAGTGTGTCTGTGTGGCAAATAGTGTGTCTGTGTGGCTTATAGTGTGTGTGGCTAATAGTGTGTCTGTGTGTCTGTTTGGCAAATAGTGTGTCTGTGTGGCAAATAGTGTGTCTGTGTGTCTAATAGTGTGTGGCTAATAGTGTGTCTGTGTGTCTGTTTGCAAATAGTGTGTCTGTTTGCAAATAGTGTGTCTGTGTGGCTAATAGTGTGTCTGTGTGGCTAATAGTGTGTCTGTGTGGCAAGTAGTGTGTGTGGCTAATAGTGTGTCTGTGTGGCTTATAGTGTGGCTGTGTGACTAACAGTGTGTGTGGCAAATTGTGTGGCTGTTCGGCGGCGCTGCTCCGCGGCGACACATGTTTTCTTTCCTGCTGGAACTAAGGTGGGACTGGGTACTTTAAATGCCAGGGCTGATTTTTAGTCCCAGTCCGGCCCTGACTACATGCGAAGAGCTGGATGCATCTTGAGATGTCTCTGGCTCAATGTATGTGACTACTTACGTTTTTTTAGGCACAACTTTTTTTAGGGCAATTTATGTCCAACTCCATGGCTATAATGACTGTGTTTAATGGGTCCAAAGTAAATATATTTATTTTCTTATAATTTTATATAATGCTTTTTTTTTATAATAAAATATCATTCTGATCACTTACAAAACTGACTATAGGTGTTTTCCCACCAAATATATAAGTGAAACTAATCTACACTATATACAGTGATTCCACACCCTAGTCTCAGGGGGCACATGCCAATTGCAACACAGACATTATTTATATTTTATTTTTTAGAAAAAGCCACCTGGATTACTTACTTGGTTTAAACCCAAGTTCAAGCTGTCAGTACTCCACTGTCTGTATGCATGGGAATAAAAGAACCGGTGTTTGTTTGATCCAAATATGATAAACAACTCATAAAACAATAGAAAGTGAATATGCATGTTTTTCATATAAACATGTCAATCCTTTGATGTCTTCAGTTACTCATTACATACAATCAAAGTTTTATTGCCGAGCACAAAGTCAGTGGCCAGAATGACTAAATGGCATTCTACAATTGAATACCTTGCCAAGGCACTTTGGTCTAGACATACTGGGAGGGATTTAGGAGTATATTTAATAAACTGCGGGTCTGAAAAGTGGAGATTTTGCCTATAGCAACCAATCACATTCTAGATGTCATTTTGTAGAATTTTAAAATAAATGATAACTAGAATCTGATTGGTTGCTAAAGGCAACAACTCCACTTTTTCCAACCCCCAGTTTAGTAAATATACCCTTTAGTGCTGAGAAGTGAAGAGAGAGAAAAATGTAATTTCCATGTTATTAGTTTACTCCTATTCAGTGTATATTTAATTTAACTGTTCTGACTGTATAATTTCTTAGGAACTGGGGGTCAACAAATGTAGGGTGAATATAATTTGATACTCGGTTCTGATTCAATTACACAAATCTGCCTTAGCATACTTTTTGCATTTCTATTTATAACGCAGAATAAAAAAGTACCCAGAGTCGCAGAGCACAAGCAGTTTCTTCCTTTGTTATAGCTAGTATCTTTTTTGTATAGTTGTGTCTATTTTTATGAAATCACTCAGAATAAACATACAATGCACGGTAAGACTGTGTCAATTACACGGAGAGTAAATAGATGCTCTTTTATGATGGGAGATGTTGGCTAGAAATGGGGGATCTGTGTGTTCCATGGAGAATGTCGGATATCGGCATTAATACATGACACTACAAAATCAGGGTTTTGTTGAGTGAGATATTGTAATGAACTTCAAGAGGTGTTGAGTCTGCATTGTAACAGGCGTTCCATCTTAACAGGTGTCCAGAGAGCTTTGTTTGTTGAGTGAAACAGCCTTAGTTATAAACCACTTTGGAGGTTGCAGTAAAGTTGATTTAGATGCATTTTAAAGAAAATAGAAAATAATAAATAAAAAAATGAAAAGATGTAACACTACAGATAAAGGTAACCGTGGTGCTAAATGACACATAAATCAGGCTACAACAAACTGAAAAGGGAAAAGCTATAATTAATTAATAGGATGGTCTATTTGTACTTAGTAGTTTAAGCCAACATGCACATTTCTGTCAAAGGACACAATCCTGCAAAATGTGCAGCAAAGTGTTTGCACAGATGAATATGAAAACCTTCAATATATGTGCCCGGCTGACAAATAGAAGCATTTTTGAATAAAATAAATAATAACTTTACATTCTTCCTGGTTCCAAAATGTCCCTCAGAGACTTGCCTAGAGAAAATGGATTCTGGCCCTTACTGACAGGAGCTGATCATCTATAATATCTACTATTCATGCTGTGTGTGGGACAATGCTGTAGTATCCTGTGCCATGGAACACACAGACAGGGTCTGCAAAAAAAAAAAAGCAGGATTTTACACTCATGAGCAACCAGCCCCACATCCCAGGACTGAAGGGAATGGGGTACTTAATAAGATTACATGACCCAGGAAGCAGAAGAGTTAATTTTATTTTTATTTCATTATTTTTTAAATGTAAAATATGTTTTCTTAAGTTTTTAATTTATTTACTTATTTTTAGCAGTGCACTCTGATGACGAGTGTGCTTCTCCACTAAACAGTTTTTGAATAAGAAGTGCATTACCAGACGCACTACAAGCATTGGAATATGCTCATGTACACAAAAGTTACACATTGAGGTACTTTTAGTTTGCAAGGTCTGCTATCAAGTTCGAATATATGTTGGGTGGACCATTGTGGTGCACACATGCAAATATTTTTTTGCAAATTGCCCAAAAATGTGCAAAATATGTAATGCCCACTGTAGAATCAGTAGATAAAATGTCAAGCAGGGTGCAGACCTTGCAACCTCAAGCATTTATATGCTGTAATTCATTGGTGCTAGTGTGGAACTGTAATCCTCTCGACTCAGAAATAACAGTCTCATCTCAGAGATTGTCATCCTCATTGACACTGTTAGGGTATTGTGTCCTGACTGATACCACCGAGCAGGGCCGGATTACCAGATTACCTGACTGGAGGAGCTCTGCACATGATATTCTGACCTGATTGAGGCTGAGTGAGAGCAAAGCTGACCTGAAATTGAGCCAGGCAGTGGGCCATCTTTGTGCACTGCCAGGACGTCTGTAAGTAAAATAATATTTAATGTCAATAGTTATTTAAATAAAGTGCCACCCCTGTGTATAAAGACTTTGGAATTACAAATTTATTTGGGACCTGTTTTCAAGCATTTTTGGATTAAAAGCTACTGACGAAAGAAGAAGAAATCTGATTGGTGAGTATTTTGGGTTTTTCTTATTTTTAATAAATGTATGTGGTATGAATTAGGGTGTGTATTGTTTTTATTGGGGTTTTATTATTTTTGAAAAAACAGATTTTTTCAAAAAAAACAAAAACCTTTGAACAACAGGTCTTAGCCATCCATGGGTGTCAGGGCATGTTGGCACTTGTGGTTCTCCAAGTGCCAGCATGCCCTGGCTTCCATGGGTGTGCTGGTGCTTGTAGTTATACAAGCATCAACATACCCATATTGTTTATGGCAGCCCAGGCTGGCTGGGGCTTGTAGTTCCACAAAACAAAATGACTTCCATTTATTTTTTTACATTAACTTTCGCCGTTATTACCCTACACCCACCGCCCAGGGGTGTAGGAAGAGCCCTAGTGCTTTCAGCACTGGGCTGGGTGTCCCTAGAGGGGGGGCCTGGTAGTTTTTTTCGGCGGATGGGTCCGCCACCGGGCTGTTCAGCACTGGGCTGTTCAACCCAGTGCTGAACAGCCTGGGGTTGGTGTGTCATTATGACAAGGGGACCCCTGCCGCGTGTCCCCTGCTATAGTGCCACCCACCACAGGCTGGTTTGCCTAAGGCTGGTTAAGTGAAAATTGGGGGGACCCCACGCAAATTTTTACCCGATTTTCACGTAATCGGCAGTTGACTGGCAGCACTAGGGTTAATAGTGGCTGTGTGGGGGGACCCCACGTGCTTTTTTTTTTTTTAACTTTGATCTATTTTTAAACTTTTGACAGCTGCCGGGACCTCCGACTGTATAGTCAGACAGTGTAACAGTGATGTGTTTAGTAATCATGCAGGAAACACAGGAGAGTTAGCTAAACACGGGAGTGTTTGACATTGCAGCAAATCGCCAGAGATGACCAGCGATTTTTAAGATCAGAGTAAAAATCGCAATTTAATGCATCTGGCCACTTTAGGACTAAAATTGCGGGTGATTTGCCACGATTTTAAAACGCTGAAAAAATCGGATCTTGATATATTTACCCTCAGTTGTTCAGAGTCAGCAGGATGTTTAGCAAATGTCTCACCCAAGATGGCAGCCTCCAGTACTGCAGACAGAAGTCACGCTTGTCCCAGGATAGAATGCTGAATTTGACCAGGAGTTAGATATACGGTGATATGGTACTGTGGAGTGGTGTAAACAAGACTAAGACCCCAATTCGTGACAGTATCTAGTTGAGCAGAAAGACCCTGTAGAAATTGCAGAAGCTGGGCCTGATTCTTTACTTGTTCCTCCACCCGGGCGGCGAGATGCTCCAACAATTCCCTGGCTGAGAAATTGCCCTTCTGCTCCATGGGAGGTTTCTGTCCTCCCTGAGCTCACCTTCATCATAGTGTGGTCAGAGCAAACTGTCATGTCTCCCGGGAGATTCTTATCAGTAATTGTTAACGCAAGCTATCCCAAGGCGAGGAGTCTAACGAACCCCCCAGTCTTCACCAAGAACCGCTGCAAGACAGGATGGATTTTGCTGCCGGAGGTTCGCAGGTCGCGGCCCTCAGGTTAGCCCACAGACGTGATAGGTGATAGGCGGTAGAAAAGAGATTCGGTAGGATAAAGGAGAGTAGTCTCTGTAGAGGTAGTGTAGTACTACTCAGTGGAGCAGGATTGGTTAGCTGAAGTAGCACAGCACACTCAGAAGAATCCAAGCCACATACAGTGGAACACTATGTGGGTACACCGAGGATACACCACACTCAGGAGTGTCACCAGTTTGGATACACTGGTGCTCAGACAGCGGAGTGGTCAGTGAGGATAACTGGGTCGGATACACAGGTACACAGGCAGCAGAGGATTCAGAAGCAGAGGTCTAACAAGCCAAAGGTCATACACAAGGAAACACCAGAAGCAGCACAGGATACACTGGGAGAGCCAGACGCCAAGTGGTAACTTGTTACTCTGACACAGTCAGAGCGCGCTAGATATAGGATAAGGAAATTCTAATTCTCCGCCCCTGAGTCACATGACCACAGCAGCACCGTCCACCCAGAAGAACAGAATGGCGGCTGCGATCAGGAACGGGAATGTGGAGAGCTAAGTCTCTCTCTATCATAGGGTAAGAAAATAGAGTGGTATGAACAGGATGGAGGAGAGTATCTTGCCAAGGGCCCTATGTGGTCTTTTTCCAGCTCTGTGCACACTGCTTTTGGCGCATAGCTGTCTGAACAGTTCAACAACATTGGCCAGTTTTCCTTTTTTTACACATTGTACACCCATCATATTGTCATTATTATTTTTAAAAATGTATATTTATATAGTACTAGCATACTCTGTAGCACTTTATAATTAGGGGCAAACACAGTGATAAAGCAAGACTGGGTATTAACAGAGAGATACACTGGTAAAAGGACCTGCTTGCAAAATAGTTAACCATATTATAGTTTTTTAATTGTACAAATTGCTATTTTCTTTAATTTCCTCTGTGTTTTTTGTACTGGTTATTAACGCCATTAGCTATTTGGGTATAAAAATACATGGGGAATACAAAGTGATATCAACCCGTTTATTTTTTACAGCTCTGTTGAGATAATTTATATAGCACCTTGAAGTATGCTGGGTGGGCCATCTGGTGCACTGGTGCAAATCCATATTACATTCACAAGTGCCAGCACATCTATCCACAAGTGCACTAGTGCATTGTACACTGATGGACACAAATTTCAGCCCATCAGTGCCCAGTATGTTATATCCAACAGTGGTCAACATATGGTTCCCACTAGTGCCTGAATGTTACAACTACTTATCAAGTGAGTTCCATCTCGGTTCTGAGTTCCCAGGTATGGAGCTGGTTGAAAGATTTCATGTCTGCATCAACAGCTTTATTCTGCTTCTGCTTCTCATGGATAGTCAGCCTTTACATCTCCTTACACAGCTCTTGCATTCAGTGCCATTTTTATTTTGAGATGTGCACAGCTCTACATATGGATTTAAATACGTTATTTTTCTGTGCTTTTTTTTTAAGTGTGATTTACACCTTTTTTGCCAACAACTCAGCATCAGCAACATAGTCATCTTTTATCAGCATACTTCTGTGAATTGTCTTGTTTTTCTGGAGTATGCACATTGCCTTGCTTCCAAATATTGTAATATACTGCAGCTTAAGCTTCTTTCTGTTTCATTGTTCATATGTAGCCTGTCTGACAGATAATAGACCATTTTTGAGATAATAGACTGTCATGATTGCTTCCACTATATTATTGGTATAGCTGCATCAAAGAGCATACTTTGCCTGCTTTCACATAGAGAATGGTTCTATCTCTCTGCTATACCACTCTGTTTGGGGTTGTAGAGTACAGTGGTCTGGAAGACAATTCTGTTCTTTTTAAACATGGCTTGTATCTTCTTGTATCTCACCACTTGTATATTTAGTGTAATTTTCTGCAAGTCATGTCATTGGCATCCTGCCAAACGTGTTTAAGCAAGATGCTTGTCGAGTTCTTCCAGTACTTCATCCTTGCTGTGAAGCAGGTAGACTGTGTAATGGTCACCAATGAATGTGAGAAAATAGTTTTACCTTCCTTGGTTTCTCATTGGTCAACACGTACTCATGTGTATCAAGTCCAGAGGCTGTTTAACTCTGTTACTGCTGGCTGCATTGATCAAGCTTGATACCATTAGCGAACTGCTCTTTAGCTAGCTAATTGCTTTGGGTTTCCTTGTCCCTAGACATTAGTGCCACATATGTAGATACAGATTCATATTCCAGTCTTAGTAGTATTGACCACTTCTTTGCACTTTAGTATAATGCAGCTGTCATCCTTCAATGCCAAAATATTGCTTTGCTTCATGAGTTTCTTCACTGACAATAGTTTTCTTTCAAGATTAGGTACATATAGCCCATTATTTATTAATATCATTCTGGTGAATGTAATGGAGACTGGGCAATGAAAGTGACCTCCACCTATTCCTCTTGAAGTCATATACTGTCCATAGTTATGGTATCACTTTTTGTGTTACCTTGGTCAAGGTGAAAGAGGAAGCTTTTATCATTAATCATGTGAATCATGGCTCAATACAACGCACCATGTCCTCACTGGCATTACTGGCATCTCAGTACCTGAAGTTTAGTCTTCCTCTTTTGAGGCACTTTTGGCCTACTGTTGTTTACTTTACTTCTCACCTGATGAATTTCAGCTTTTCTTTTTATTGAAGAATATAAGCTTATCATAGAAATAATAATGGCAAATGTGTATTATGTCAATTCCATCAATCACTGTTTAAAGTCATTAACTGTATTGAACAAAATTCCTTTACTTTAATTGAAACAAAGAACTAAATACAGCTACAAAGATGGAGGTGCATGGAAATCAATACAAATGAAACTAGATTCACTCAACCATAGCCAAAACTATTGGCTGGTCATCACTACATGCACAGAACTTATACCATGTAGTTGGATGAAAACATTTCCATATTTGTGCTTTAAGTGACTGTGGTGAATTCTGAACCCAGACCTGGAGTACACTCTTCACAACCGCAGCCGAAATAGCAAGAAGTAGCTTTTTACAACCCTTTTGTATATTGAATTATTTCAGTAAGATCCCATGAATTGCCCATTTGGGGGATAGTAAGAAAAAGTTCACCAGGTAATCATTAGAAAATCTACAGACCTGGGACCAAAATGTTTTGATTAATGGGCAGTCCCAAAAACAGTGTCCCTTGGTGGACCACATTTCAGGCATGAATGATCTGTTGACAAACCAAATGAAAGGCGACAAATACGTCCTATGATATATATTGAGAAACATTTCATTGTATGTCATTGCTGAATTTCAGCTTTCCAAACTCTACAGAGGACCGTTAGATGACCAGGTTTCTTGCATATTAAACATCTGACTATACTGGGTTTTTTGTGAGGAAAGTTTATCCAAATATATCATGATATAGCCCATAAAAATCACAAAAGACATACAAAGAGCATATGATTGACATACAAGAGTCATTAGGTATGAATCTAAAATAAAGAGGAATTCTATTGAAGTAATGAGAGATCTTGGAATAAACACAGTATTTTTAAATCACAACTCACTTTATTTCATATTTTGCTGTTTTTAAATTAGATCATTTTATTATAAGTGCTAATAAAAGTTACAGTTTATTCTAAACAAGGGGGTTATTAAATATTCAATCATTGATAAACTGCAGGACTGCAGTGCACCATGTTGAAAGCCAGTTTTCTTTTCTTCTTTTTCCTTCTGTGTGATATTTCTCTTTAACTTGTTGGTAGCACCTTCAAGTATTTTGTTCTTTGAGATGACAAAGGATATCTACAAAGATAAGTAAAAGAATAATTAATGCAATTAATAAATTACATTTGGGAGTTGCAGTCTTTTGGGATAAGCACTAGTGAGACATTAATATCCAATAAGTATACTTGAAATTAGTGAAATAATATTTCTTAATGCTGATTTGCCTCTGGGGGTATTGCCACTGCTTGCACTCTCTGTTTTACACTTGTATTCATCTACAAGCTTTATAAGTTATATCATCATCATCATCATCAACATTTATTTATATAGCGCCAGTAAATTCCATAGCCCTTTACAATTATGTATATAAAAGCGCATAAATCAGTATATATAAGTATCTTAAGCATAAAATCACCTGGCAAATGGAATTTGGTAACCCAAAAGGGAATTGGATAAATATATAGCATATAGCGGTTCTGCTTGTATGATAAAAGAAATATGCCAGATGTGTCATAGGATATCAAACTAATCACAGCAGGCAATGGTAGGGTTGTAGGTTTCTACCTCTTTTTATGTTTAGCATTGTTGTGAGAGACAGAATAATGCCATATGGTTTAGGGAACATATCAGATATAATCTTACCCTGGATTCTGTCCCTAACTCGCCCTTGTGCCGTTACTTCTTCCCCCAGCTGTTTGTGCTGTTTAATGGCACTTTCTAAGTCAAAAATGCGGTGAAGCATGTTTCTGCTGGCCTCGGTATCCCTGCAGAAGTGTTGAGATACCGAGGCCAGCAGGAACAAGCATTAATGTATTATAATGTTATGTCTCCATCTACAAGCTTGCATTCAGCATGAGTTTGCCATCTGGACAAGCATCAAGTGTGGTCACAAACATTTCATAACTGTCTGGGAGACCACTGAATAGCAGGGCTGCTACATGGAAGTCTTTTATTCCTTCTCCAATGCCATTTGTAATGGACTCTGTATGTGTTCCAATATATGCTACCCCTTAATCAGCCTAACTTCATATAGTTTCCTGATTAAAGACAATTTATTGCTGAGATATGCTTTATCATGCTCTACCAGTAGTTTCTCTAACATTTGTTTTGTAGTTTCACAATTGCTTATGTGCACAATATGATCATTAGCTATGCTTATTCCGATGACACTTTGGGCTTTTTTTTAATCTTTCTTAATCCAATCATCTAGGAATGGTATAGGCCTGGGCTCTTGTATTTATGTAACTTCACCATTCATTATTAGCAATATCTTTTCTTTAAACTTCTATGACTGATGACTGATAACTCTGGTTTGTCAGATTGCCCATTGGGAACGTCAGTGAGCGACTATTAGCAGCTATTTTTCTTAAGCTTCTGACTTTCACTGTTGTCCTGTTAGCAGAAGATAATTTAGTACATTGCCTAGGATGTTTTACTATAGAGCAAATCTTACAAGGTGCATCTTACGCAACAACAAATGTCACATTGTAATTTTGTGTCTTTTATATATTTTGTGACAAAGTCCATTATTTGTCACAAGTATATGAATAAGTATTATGCTAACAGCCTACTACATTGTAGCCTCCCAGTTTAAATCACACACATTTTATCCACCAGTGATCAGTATATCATATACATTGGCAGGGGGAATCACGTGCCAATATCAGTTGTGAAAACTGGACTTCAGATCTACTTAAAAAGTCTCTGATTTCAATAAAAAAATGCTCTGTGCAGGTATAAAAATATGTTAACAACAAAACGTTTTTGCCTTATGACCTAACCTATAAACCTCATGGTCATCAGACGTCTTGATCTCATAAAAGCTTTAAAACACTCACCCTCACAATAAGCAAATTTGATAACTTTTTCCCAAAATGTAAATGAATAACCAAACCTATTGTATTTATAGAGATTTTATCTGGTGAAAACTGCTGCTACTAAAAAAAATAAAAAATGAAAGAGTTGCTTTATGGCTATGCAACATATGCTATATGGAAGTACTAATAGTACTGGGGCTCCTCACAACACCTGACTGGTGGTTGTTATGACAATAATGTGTAAAAGTTCAACAGCAAAAAGAAAAAAGAAAGAAAAGCATTTTTATATGTGTCACTACTGGTCCCAGCAAACCCTGGCAACCATAAACTTCTTGGGTATGTTGTCGGTTATAGAACTACAAGTACCATCATACTACGCTAGAGCATACTGGTGCTTATAGAATGCCATATATGAACATACTGTAAAAAAAAATAATCTAGACACTGTAGAACAAAATCTTAAATTAAAATACAAATGTAAGATAACAATAATAATAATAATAATAATAATAATAATGTAATATATTTCTCTTGCATATTGCAAATCTGTGTTGATATGCTCATGGGAGGGCTGGCAAGTTTAAGCCCAAGGGGCAAGACTCGACTCAGCAGCCTATTTTAAAGTGAAAAGATTGCAGGTGGCCCAGTGACCTGGTCCAAGGTAGCCCACTACGGGACTGGCCCGGGGGGCAGATGTCACCCTGTCCCCCAGCCCAGCCTGTCCCTGGATATGGTTAACAAATACAAGAACTGACAGTTCCAAAATACTACAAGGAACCTTCAAAAGATGAATCAAAGAAAATGAAATGCTTTATACTCCTTTAATTACATGCTGTAAATGTACTCTTCCAATGTCAGACAATGAAATTACATTGAATTCAATTTAAAATGTTTCTACTATACCCAAATATCTGACCTTTTTCATTTTTCACATTCCTAGTATTGAGTCCAATGAGTAAAGCATGGATAGAAACACAAAAGAAGTCCATGGACCATGGGTCATTTGTGATATGTATTTTTAAAAAGACTTTAAGAATTAATCTATTACACTATTACAATGGTGTGTGTCAGCTTTGGTCCAGTTATATTGTAAAATTTGTGAAACATACACATAGCTGGTAAATACTGGGCAAAGTCCAGCAATCTCTTTGTGTTATACCCTATGTGCAACTGAAATGCATTACAGCAGCATTGCCAGTAGTTTAGGTCAACAGTAATTTGTACTCTATCTATATTGTCAAACTTCATTTTTAGTGCAAATCTACTATACAACTATAAGAACAGACTGTATATTTAAATAAGTTGGAAGTATTGATTCTCATTTTACAGTAATAAATAAAAACAGTTTTTTTATGTAAAAAAAAATAATGATTGTGCACAATCAAAAGCCTTGTCACTTTTACACTTTGCATGCTTTATTAAGGCAATATAAATAGGTTAGAACATACTTGCCAACTGGGAGACTCCCGAAATTCGGGTCAGTCTCCCGGGCTCCCGCGAGAGCTGGCATTTCTCCTGCATCCCAGAAATTCCCTTGTTAAAATGAAGAGAATCGCGTCATTTTGGCCCCGCGATCCGAGGTGTCCTGCCCATTAGTCACGCCCCTCTCCCGGATGTACCCTACTGAAAGTAGGCACGTATGGGTTAGAATTAAACTTACGGCACAGTTAAAAGATGATAAAACTTGTTTATAAAAATATATGATAACCATACCTTGATCCCAAATCCATCCTCTAACATTGACCCCTCATGATAACCCAAGAAATAACATTAGGCCATGTTCTAGACCATGTTCTAAATCTATCACTATTCCAAGGACTAGATCTAAGATTAGCCTCACATGTGTAAACCCTCTCAAGAAAGCTCTCAAAAACATTACTTGCACTAGTTAGAGCATAGGGGCCAATTCATTTTGACCATGTTATTCTAGAAATAACATGGCCTGTGCACTATTACCGTTACTACGTTAATAGTGCGTAATATTACCATGAGTACAGTAATTTTAAAGCTGATTTTTTCTCAGAGTCAAAATTCTGGATTAAAATTACTGTATTAATGGTAATACTATTAGCGCCGCGTTACTCCTAGACTAACGTGACTTAATTAAATTGGCCACGTAGAATGAAATTTTGTTGTATTGAATTTTTTGTGTTGTTGCGTTATATCCCTTTCTTCTGGAAAATTGGAAAATCTAGTTTTGGGTTGTAGCTGATGTAATGTATGCAGCTATGTGAAATGATATGGCAGAACTCTGTTTATTCTAGAGATGCTCACTGACCCCCGTGTTTTGGTTTTGGTTTTGGATCTGGATTACCTTCAGGTTTTGGTTTTGGTTTTGCCAAAACCGCCCTTGCGTGTTTTGGTTTTGGTTTTGGATCTGTATTTTTTTTAGAAAAATTGCTAAAATATGCTAAAACCACATAATTTAGCTGGTTTTTTTTGATCCTACATTATTATTAACCTCACTAACACTAATTTCAAGTAATTTCCAGGGAATTTTGACCACCTCACAGGTCACATTATTATTTTCATACACTTTTAGACCAATACTGCAGCGACCTGGCTGGATGGTAAGCGACAGAGCAACGACTCAAACACACGGCAGTTCCTACCACATCTAGGACACATTGGGACACAGCAGTGGCAGAAAAGAAAAGTGGTGCAAGATGGAATTGTACTTGGATCATGAAACCAGTTATGGTTCATTTGATTGCTCCACCTGTTTCTTGGATAAGTGAGGTAATTCTACAGCTAATACATGGCAATGATCGCTCCACCTGTTTCTTGGATAAGTGAGATAACTCTACAGCTAATACATGGCAACAAGTGCTGACCCCCCCGGGATGCATGCTTTTATCAGACACACACCAATACAGGGTGCCAGACAATGCACTAAAAAGAGCCATTGAAATTCCCAGCAAAAAGCCAGTTCATCAGTGAGCTTCGAATCAGCCCCAACTCCCACAAAATTCTAATCTAATTAGGTACCTTTTATATAAGGTGCAGATTACAAACACAATAAAACACTGACTACTAGACACAAAGACATTGCATGGATGGCTATCCAGGGATGTCTGCCTCTCAGGATATTCATGCACTCCCGGAACCTGAGCTGATATGTCCACTGCCCCTTCTGCATCACCAGAAGGGAAACAGCACAGCAAATTTTTTGGGACTGCCCCACTGCACAGGCACTGTTGGGTGCCTTGGAACATGAACATAAGGACAGTGTGCCCAGAACTTGCCTTTCATACCATTCTGTATTTTATGTATCATTTCCTGGGACCCACGTCATTGGGGCAATCCAGGAGGCCTGGAGCTTAATGAACTGCTTTAAAGACGCTATTTGGCTTGCCAGGAATCGCCTCATCTTGAAAAGGGGGAAGATGACCATCCAGGACTGTCACAGGCTGATCCACAGCTACTAAGAGACTATAACACCATTGACAGTCCTGAGGAAGAGGATGATGATCAGCTCTTCTATAAGGGTGTATATCAGACCCTACAATTTGTAGTGCAAATTCAGAAAACAAGAGTGCAATGACTGGTATATAAGGATTTCAGCAATGAGAAATTCAGCAATGGAGCTTTCTCTAACACTGCTACCACCCTCCTCTTTCTCTTCTATCACTTGGCTGCCAAACTGCTCTATACTCTGTCCTACCCCTTCTCCAGGTGCGCTGGCAATGGCCGCATCCCGTGTCATGATGCCCCCCTGCCCCCCGGCTCGACCCGCCTCTGCCCTTCTCTGTCCCTCTCTCAAATGGTGCTAGATCGGAGGGTGGTATTTATAGATTCCAAAACTCCTGAGATCCGACGATGTCACAATGACGTTTTGCCTCGTTTTGGAATCTGAATAGGCACGAGGTAGGTACTCGGAACCCCAAAGTTTGGGTGGGTTCGGTTTTCAAGAAACCGAGCCCGCCCATCTCTAGTTTATTCAGTTTAGGTAGTACATTTGTAACATAACAATATATGCAATTGAAATGTCATGTAAAGTCTGTGTACCTAAAAATATGAGGCTCTGCTGACCGCCTAGGGTGACTTGTGCTTAGGGAAAGGTGTTTTTTTTTAATTTTCATTAAATGGGTTTATTTGTGGTAGCAGAAAATACAATAATTAATATGTTGTTTTTGTGTTGGAGCACTCTAGCCTTGAAGTATACTTATGGGGCCAAGGATGTTTTGAAGCACAGTGTTCCTGCCTGGTTAAGCTTTTGATCTGATTTTTCAATTTAATTATTTTTATATATTACAAAGCATTATCTTGCTCTGAGCTGGTCATCTACAAAGAAAAAGTTGTGTTTTTCTTTTTATTTATATTACATATCAGTTTTTGTTAATGTCGCAGCTGTAATACAGGACCTTGCTTAAAGTCCCATTTGTAAACATATAAAAACCAAAAGTTATACTATGTTTTTTTCAATTAGGTTCGCTACATTCAGTGTAGTACTCATTGAGAATTATATCTATTTGTATCAAAATTAGTTTTTTTGCCAACATTGTAACTTTTTATTTTTATTAATTATTTTTGTGAACACATTTAAGCTATGATCTTTAGGCTCTGATAGGCTCTGAAACCTTCTATTTTAAATTCTAACAAGTGTTCAAAACATAGTATTTTATGTATGGCAACCATACATGTGTAGTAAAGAGATGGGTCTCATATATGTATATATATATGAGAGATATACACTTTTTGATATAGTTGGTAGTAGATTATTTATCCATATCTTTCACGGGTCAATACTGGAGTATTTCATCATGTAATACTGGTGACGTTAAAGGATACACAAATTACTTTTGGAAATGTGCTGTAAAAGAAGATTTTCTGGTATTAATTCACTATTTGAGGTGTTTTTGAAAAATCAATATTGCACTATTGCTTTCTTTTTCGTAGCTGGTTCAATGTCATCATTGACTGGTAAACGGAGCAGAGATATAAAAGACACAGTGGATTATTATCATAATATACAGAGGAGCACAACTGATTTACGCAAGTTTTATAGTTTTGAATAAGGCAACAAAGAATAGAAATATTGCAATAGGAGGTTGCAATAGTCTCAACTATTGCATCCTCCTTCTGTCTTGATTATTTCAACCTCCTTCTCACTGGCCTTCCTGACTCTCACATTTCTGACCTTCAATCCATACAGAGATCTGTGGCTGAGCTCATCTTCCTCTCCCACCGTACCCTTTTCGCTTCTCCTCTGTGTAAATCCCTTTATTGGCTCCCAATCAGTTTCATAATTCAATTCAAGCTCATTATCCTCACTTACAAAGTCCTTACCAACACTTCTCCCCCTTATATCTCTGACCTTGTCTCGAGGTACATACCTACCCAGCCACTCCGCTCTGCCTTCCACCTCAATTCACCTCTCATTGCCTCGTCCCATGCTCGCCTCCAAGACTTCTGCCATGCTGCCCCTAATCTTTGGAACTCCCAACCAAGTCTCACTTGACTCTCCCCCAACCTTCAATTCTTCAAACGTTCACTCAAAACTCACCTTTTCAAGCTTGCCTATCCTACAACCTTTACATACACTCTTCTCCGTTTTTCCTCTATGTTAGTTTCACCCTCTGTTTATGTCTGTAGCAGTCTGCGTGTGCCTCTGTCATTTTGTGTGTGTGCCTCTTGCCTCTGGACAAGAGGTGGTTGTCAGGTAATGTGCTCCCACTTTGAACACTTTCATTAACTGTGATCATCCACTGAACATTAATATTCTTTAAATTTTCCTTTAACTTTGTTCCCCTCCTCTGTCCTCCTCCCCTGCCTTTGTGTGCATGCGTATCTGTCTTGCATTCATATCTGTCATATCTATCTTGTGTGTGTCTGTCCCTTCCTTTCTCCATCTTTGTGTGTCGGTCTCTGTCTACAGTTTTGTGCATATACAAATTTCTCCCCCATGTGGTTCTCTTTCCACGCCCTGAATTGTTTCAGTGTCTGTCTCCACATTAAGGGTGATGGTCCCTTTCTTTCTTCCCCTTTGTTTGTATGTCTTCCAGTGTCCCTTCATCTTATCCCCCCCTTTTTCTCCCATCTGCCCCCACAACCCACTGGCTTCATTACTCCTTTCCTTCCTCCTCTTCTGTTAGACGTTGTGGCAGGCAGAACCACTGCTGATGGCCAATCAGAAGTGACGTGGACGAACAGAACCTTGTCCAAAGGCCATAATTAAACATAAGGGTGGCAGGTAAGCGCCTGATTTCTGATTTTAATAATTTGTGCTAAGTGTCTGAATACATTTTTGTTACATTATGGGTCTTATTCATCATGCTCAAAACCCCATTAGCGCATGTGCAAACGGGGTTTTGAGACACTGCAGCTAAGGGATTCCTCAATGAGAATTTTGCATGAGGGGCTGATTTATTAAAGGATGAAACACCCTTTAATAAATCAATAGGGCTTTTGTCACTTCAACGGTTTCCCCATGCAAAGGCATTCTCTCCACTGGCAGGGGTTACTGCCAGTAATAGCAGTATAATTGCTGGCAGTAAGCCCTGCCAGTGGAGAGATTGCCTTTGCATGGGGAAGCATATTTAGCAAGTATTGTGGTGGAACTTGTACCAATGCAATACCTGTTATGTTGTCATCCTCTCAGTCACTGGCCTGGCTTACCAATCTTGTGTCTAGAGGCATGGTATCCCTGCTTACTTTGGTAGACCAAACACAGTTTTGGCCCAGCCTACATGAGTTCACTTTAAAAAAAAAATCCGGGGCCACTTTAAGTTCCCAATCCGCCCCTGCTCCTGACCATTCTATCCATCACTTCTCCTTTCCCGCCTGCCATCTCCATCTTCTCCCAGTTGGTCTTACTGTCTCTCACCACTCTTCCCTCTACAATGTAAGCTCTTAAGCTCTCACGGGAAGGGTTCTCTCTACCTATTGCCCACGTCTGTTTACTGTCTGACTCCCTTGTGCATCCTGTCCTGTATTATTCTGCACTCTGTGTGAGTCCCCATAGCATCACTCACACTCATCTGTGCTACTTATGTGTATTACCTCATCTATTTGTTACTTGCTTCTGTATCCGGCGCTACGGAATCGGTGGCACCTTATAAATATAAGTAAATAAATAATAATTATACGAGGTGCTCTATATTTTCCATGTTTGTTCAATTTATAAGAACAGACCAGCACAGGATTAGCACAAATTTCAAAGCTTTTAATGAATTTTAAAATATGTCACAGGATCATGTCCTGAGGTCATATTTTTTGCTAAACTTTTGCTGGTCTGTTCATATATATTGAACATACAGGGAATTTGTATCTTTTATGGACTGTGCACAGTAGAGATGATATTAAGTGAGTGCATTCCCTCCTGGAATATTATTTAATTGGTGTTTTCGTATTTTCTTTACACCTGAATACTGCAAATGTCATCCCAATAAATGCACGGGCCAGAATCTGTCACCTCAGGAGACAGAGAGAAATATGAGAAAAAGGCCACTAATAGACACCCGTTTTAATGTCTTTTCCTGCAACTCAGGCCAGAGGCAGCAGAAAATACTGTATGATAGATCCCTAATTAGATAATTTTAAGTATGGTCTGTATTTGATAATAGAGCATGTACCTAAACACAAGCCTATATTGCTCCCAGAGCGTGAAAAACATTTATTACAGCTATAACAGTAGTAAATTTAGCCTTAAATTGCATAGTTTAATAACATTGCATTCATATTGTCCTTTAAATGAGTAAGTGTCTATATAGACTATAGTAGTATGACTATCACATTCAACAATAAATCTCACTCTATATTTGTAAGTGGCATTGATCCAAAGGAAAAGAACCAAAGCACTTTAAGCTGTATCCCAATTAGGCATCTTATACAAGTAAATAGATTCCTTCCTGACTATAATCCTAAATCCAATAATTACAAAATGACCTTTCCTGATTATATTAATTCTTTATTTACTTTAATTACCTGGCTAATCCATATCTTCCTGTGTCATATCTGGTATTTTATTACTGAATTCATTTATACGCATATTAAAATAAATTCACTTCTGACGCATATTAAAATAAATTCACTTCTGTTTCATACAGCTGAAGATTGTGTATTTTACATACATTTCTGGTCCTAACTTGTACTCTTGATTCTGAATGTGCTTTGGTGTACCAGCTGTATTATATCCTATAGAACTCTGACATTTGTATGAAAAGAATCTGTCACCACCTGTGAAGAAATAACTACTTTACTTATTTGAAATTTCCTCCTCCTCTCAGTAGTGCATTCTCAGCAACATTGACCCTTCTGTGTTGGGAACTGGCTGTGCTATGGTTCAGAAGTAGGCAAACACTTATACTCTCATCTCTGTGTGAATGCTTAGAAAAGAAAGGAGGTAAAATCACTTAATTAGTTAATGCTTGAACCCGGTCATTCATAGAAACGTGTTGGATTCATTCATTTCAACTCTTTTCTTATTAAATCAGACACAGGCTTATAAACTCTGCTTTGGCTAATAAACTCTGGGGTGTAAAAGTAATAACGAAATTGAGGCATCTGTCCCAGAATGAAAGTTTTTATGGGCACCAAAATATATGGAATGATAGTTTTATTTCTGGTAAAGACAAATTCATTCTAAATTAATCAGTCCAGGATGGTCAGTGTTGTTTACGAAAATTTTAAATGGATGTGCATTTCTTATGACCCCTTAGGCATATTCAGTGGGTCCCCCACAAGCAAGCCTTGATTACCCACTGGGTAACTGGAGCATTTGCAGATGGCCCTGTGACTATGAGGAACATTCTTTTATTTACATTTTAAAGGTACAGAAATCCATCAGAATATCTGTCCTGTGGCTGTTCTGTTATCACATGGGAAACAGCCCAGAACCTTTAAATGCTGATTAGACATTAGCCTGATTCATCAAGGCACGTATCTGCCAATTTTAAGCGTACCGTATGCAAAATTACCCTGTGCATGTCCAGAACTGGGAGAAAGGTCTGTGAACGCAGCCCTGTTCTCTCTGTCTGTGAATGCAAAGGACTCTTACTACAGCCTGCAATTTCGGGGAGTAAACATGGTGGGAAAGGGGAGTTTTGCAGTAGTCAATGTACAGTAAGGTCGTGCCAAACTCAAGTGCACAAAGCGACGTCTGAATCCAGCTGAGCGTCTCAAAGTTATTTGTTTTTCTCTCTTATCTCCAGCTCCAGCTAAAGGACTAGTCTAAGTCCTGATCACTAGTTATGACAGTCTTGTATGAATGCTATAACATGTGTTTGCAACTGTAAAAATGTATTTTATGCTCAGTAGACATTAACAACATTCTAATAAATGTATTTCATGAAAATAAAATTTAAAAAAAAACAACTAACAATTAACAGGTGTAATGAATGATTCAATATTTTATTTTCCTGTAGGTTTTGGATGTATCCTGCAGTGTCTTCTATAGTACAGCACAGCAGACCTACCAATTTCAAAAGTACATGTATCTAGAGATCTGTAGCTTGATGAGTTTGGGAATATGCAAAGTCTAAATACATGCGTGTAATACTAAATGTGAGTTGTGCTTGGAATGCGTGCCTTGATGAATCAGGCCCTCCATGTACATTTCCTGGTATCGGTGCCTAGCTACATTGGATTTACCATAAGGAAGTTCACTTAGAGAAGGTTGTACCAGGGACCTGCAGATAAGCAGCACAGAGGTTATCAGTAGATGTATAATGTATTATTGAGACCCTATTCTTGAGCATGTTGCACTTATTGAAGTGTGACACTAGGTCTGTGTAATGCGACTGTGGGTCTGCACATCTTAGTGTATGTCTGTGCACAGTGGCAGTGTTGTGTGGCTGAGTGTCTGTGCTATATGGTTTTGGACATTACAATGTGCTTATGTGTTGGCACAGAGTAATTTTATGTAGATAATGCACATTGTGTGTAGGCACTGCTGATCTAATCATATTTGGGATTTGGCACTGCTGGTAAAATCTTGTGGGGTGACACTACTAGTGTAATGATGTAGGGGCTGCACTTAGTTCATTAGAGCAGCAGGGAGTCCCATAATTGCTACTATGTCTCTAGTCCCATATGGTCTAAATACAGCTCTGCCAAAAGGGCAGCTGGTGTGAACTGCTGTATTTTGACACCTTGCTATAATGACAATCGCAATAACATTTTAGACAGTAGCTGAGGGCGCATATATATATATATATATATATATATATATATATATATATAGAGAGAGAGAGAGAGAGAGAGAGAGAGAGAGTGATATAGAGTGACACAGTCACTGGTCTGCTGATGCGCACACAGAAGACTTCTTGCTGAAAACAATGCTTTGTTTGCTCCATTACAATAAGATAACATACATTTCTGTCAGGATGACACAAGGCAACCTATCACTGGCTAGACATAATTCTCCTGTCTAGACACCGGTCACTGTTTAGCATCGGTTGCAATGCACAGCAGCAAAAAACTGTTTTTTATAGTTGAGACTTCCCACCTTGCCTTTATAAACAAATGAGTGGTTTCAGCAGAGTTATGTCTTTTTCTTAATATCTGTTTTGTGGGGATTGCTTTGATTCACAGTGATTTCAATCCCCTCACATCACATTTTTCCATATGTTTACATTATATTATTGTTCATTAAATAGCATAACTGGTTCTGAACTCTAAATTTCCTTCCTTACAGTGATTTGCTTATGGTATCTCTAATACCCAACTCATTTACTTATCATATTTGCAATTAACTCAATTTATTTGCTTACTAAAGCAAACTGTTACAGAGAGCTTAACAAGCTGAAAGCAAATAAATTTTGCTGGAGTAATTGTCCCTGACCATGTTACATAGTGTAGAAGGTCATATAAACAGAATTTCCTAGGGGACGTCTCCTCTTTCCTAGCAGAAATAATACCACTCCAATTAAAAAATGGATTTTTAAAATGCAATGTATTCGGTTTTGATTTATGTCACCGCTGTTAGTTTAATATAGTAGTCATATAAATTTATTGGTGCTCATTCGAATTATTGTTTTATAAACATGTATAATAAACTCCTCCAGATATACTTCTGTATATATTTATCTGTTTTATGATAAGAAGAGAGAAACTTACTTATAGATATCCTATAGACTTTTGGGTGCCACCTTTTCTCTAGAGTAATTTCTAGCATACTGTAGTTTAATAAGAAGAAACAAAGCCCATTTTATAGCAAACAGAAAAGAACATGGCATTAATGTAGCGCCTGCAGAGAACAGGACAGACGCGACCCAAAAGAACTTACTTTGTAAAACGATAGTCACCTCCAGTCCGCTTCCAATATCCCAGCTGCGATTCGATCCCAGCAGATCAGCAGCCACCACCCTTGTCACCTCCAACCATGTCCCTCTAAGAAAGAGACAGAGATTACGGCCGTGCCTACCAGGAAAGGGCTGTCCGAGAACACGGCAATGAACAACGACACTCTCAGTCCAGGCTCACTTGCCGACTCCTCACTTTGCTCTCGCCAAGGCACAGGGGACTACAGACACTTGAGACCAGGAAGAGTCCCGCCTCAAGTACCTCGCACACCTCCCGGTGAGGGCCTAACCGAAAGGGGGAATCGAGCGTGATACTCACCGGGACACTCCCACTTCCGATCCGGTTCTCCTACACCTCCCCGACACCTGCGGATGACAAGGAACACACAGCCTCTCTCTGCGCTAACGGTGAGACTAAAGGTGTGCACCCACAAACGCTAAACTGACTACAACAGCGACCCGACCCTAACAATGCTCTAATGGTCGGCAATGCAACTAAGTCAACCAACTATGATTAACTAGGTGTGGTGCACTAACGGAACTACTCACTACACACTACGGGGAACACTAGCCGGTGTTCACGGACTATACCGGAGGGCGGTTCCTAACCCCCTCACCCAGGTCTAACCAAGGAGACTGTCTCCTTACTATGGGGTCACCCACGGACCCTAAGGACCGGCTGCACCAGGCCCGACTGAGGCTCGCTGGAACAGTACACTAACCCGCGGGCCGACTGCCGCACGGAACAGCCAAACGAAACTGAACCGCCCGACTGCCTGTACTCGGGTATCGAACGCGTATCCTTACACCCGGAACCACAGGATGACCTGCACGGAACCGGCCTTGGGAACCCTCAACCAGAACCACGGGCCGCCCCTGGAAGTGCCTCAAGGTGTGCTGCACTGCCACCGACTCACTCAGTCACCCCCTCTGGGAACCAGCGTGACCCCAGGGACCTAAGGGACGGGAAACCTACATATGTTTTTCCCTGACTATGTGTACGCTGGTAACTACACTTGTCCCCCACAGCACGGGTTAGCACAGGAAAACACAGGAAACAAGAGCCTACCTTTAATGGGGGCCTGACGTCTTGCCCCTGGACACAATTATGTAGCACACCCAAAGATACAATAATACAGTACTTTGCACGCTACTCACCAGAACACACCGCTGCTAGCCAACCAGCCGGTTGCTACAGCACCCACAGGAGCCTCCGCTCTACTGTACCTCCTAACTCCGTGTGCTCACATCACACAGGACCGCGCCTACACTCACAAGGCTCTCACGCCTCTAACACACCACCAGGGCCTTCTGCCATACACACCATGGGCCTCTGCACAGCTGCCTTGTGCTCTGTTTATGGACCTTAGCCCCCTCTCTAACTCAGGGCTCTGAGCCCACTACCTAGGCCCTTGTGCCCTGCTACCTAGGGGCACTAGCCCCTGCCTACTTAGGCCTTGAGGCCTCTCTATCTAACTAAGGGCCTTGTGCCCTTCAGTCTATGGGCTTTCAGCCCCCTAACCAGGCCCTGTGGCCTCTCCTATGGCCTCTAGGCCACTACCTAACTAAGGGCCTTTATGCCCGACTGTGGCCACGGGCCTAGTGCCCGACTTAACGCTGAGGCTACTTACCTGCTCCGCGCAGAAAACTCAGCTTGCCACGCCGACGTCCTTCTTCCTTCTCCGGGTCTTCCAGACCCTCCAGCCGGCGGCGCCTCTTCTCCCATTCGGCGCTGGTCTCCTTGCTCTGGAGGCGGGGGCGCTCTCAGCCCTTACAAGGGCTCCCCGCCGGCCATCTCTGCTCCGGCGGCTTGATTGGAGTCTTCTTTTGCCGCTCCGCACGTCTGGTCTCTTCCTCCGCAGACGGACTACTCGCAAAATGGCGCCGGCCGGTGGCTTATATAGTCGCCGGCGCGACGTCATCAGCCGGTTGATTGGCTCGCGTCGGTGCCAATCGTTTAAACGGCCGAGCGCGAGCCGCGATTGGCTCGCGTATCCGGCCGCTGATTGGCCAGCGGGGAAAGATGAGCCCTGATTGGCTCATCCTTCCTCCGCTGCCAGAACCTGGGGAAAAGAAGCGATACTCACCGCGGGAGCGCTGGACGGGTGAGTAACCTTCTTTCTTCACCCACTTGTAGGGCTCAGCCACCAGGGGACTCTTCAGCCCCTCCAGGGGTGCAGCAAAGCCGGATATCTTCGCCCTTTTCTCGGGCACAGGCTCCGGGGGCATCTTTACATTAAGGAACATTGGATAGCCGGGGGTTTGATTCTGCCCAGAGCCCTATCTACGTAGAGTTTGTATGTTTACCCCATGTTTACGTGGGTTTCCTCCAGATTTTCTCCCACAGTATAAATACATGCTGGTATGTTAACTGGCTTGTGAGACAATGGTGACTAGCATGTTTGTGTTCTAGACTGTAAGCCCCAATAGGGCAGGAACTGAAGTGAACAACTCAGTGTTCTTTGGAAAGAGCTGTGTTATATACAAATAAACAATAATAGTAATCGCCCAATAATATAGATCAGTTTTGGTGGTATTAAAAAAAGCATCAAATAAGTAAGGGGGAGTTAGAAAGAAATCTATTGATTATTGCAGATTACTCACTGCTAGAAAACTGCCCATGATGTGATTACTTCCTGTTTATTTTATGTGCCAAAGAACATGTATGGAAATGCTGGATTCATTGAAGAGTTGATAAGTTACTGTTGTAATTTAACTCATTTTACTACAACTTGGCTCACTTCGGTGGTTTTGCTCTATTGCTTTCAGCATTTATGTACCCAGGAAAAAGCTATTTATTTAGCCTTTGTTTACCATATATGTAATGCAGAAATTACACTAATAATTTAAAGGCAAACCACAATATAAACTAACATAATGATTACATTTAGGTCATTTGCATTTTTTTTAACATTTCCAGTTGCAATAAGAGTTTACAGATACTTAACATAGTAGTGCAACATTTCATTCTTAGGGTTTGCATTGGGGATTTATCATCAGTACTAACTTTTACATTTTCTGGCAGTAAACTCCTGCAGGGCTGGGGCTTTTCTTGTTGGTCATTGCAGCAAGATCCACAAACTTCTTGGTGATTTATTACACTAATGACCACTGTTTCAACCCTAAACTTTGCCAAACAGTCAGCGTATTTGGCTGGTCATTCGGGGCCATACCAGCCACGAGGAAATGTGATGTGTCTGTGACACTTACAGCTAGAGCAAACTGGGTGATTTTTTTTCCAACTGATCAGTCAAGAAAAGCTGTTTTTTATGTAATTTTTCATGGAGTCGCTTAAGGAAGTCACCAGTCACTGGCTAACAGAGGTAATGACAAGTGCAGCCCTAAGCGGAACGTCCTTAAAATCAGTGATAGGGACAACAGATGGTACCTGCAGCTTTAAGGTTCAAGGTAACGCCTCTCCTGTAGCCAACCAATGGGTTGGGGGGGAGGGGGGGGCGGGACGCCCTGGAGAGGATATACACCGGCCACAGGCAGGTGGAGTCCTCATTGCACGGCTGGAAAACAGAGCACAACATCTCGGGACAGGCTGAGTAACACTTGAGTATCAATTTATATACTTGTTGCTTTTCCTGTATTGTTCAATTTGGAGCCCTATCTTTTAAATTTTTGCTTTCATGCCTTGGTGTGTTTCTGCCTTTTAGCTTGTTTCTCTGCCTCCCTCCCTGCTGCTTCCTTTCATCTCTCTCTCCTTTCTCTCCATGTGGCCCGGCCTGCTATTTAGCCCCTCTGTCCCCTCCCCCTGTGCTTTTGTCTCCTGTGAGTAGATAGACACTGTTACAATCCTGTATTGTATTGCATTCCTGGGCGATATTTTACAACGAAAATTGCTAGGATTTGGTCTGTATTGCGCTTCCCTGACTATTTTGTGCTCCTATTATTCCGCATCTGTACAGCTTTGGCTTTTATGCATTTGCTTTTTGTATATTTTTCCTGTTTTTCATTGTCTCCCCATCCCCCCCACTGCGGTTCCCTTTGTCTTCCTTCCCTTTCCCTCTTCCTGGCTTGGACTGCTATTTAGCTCTCCTGTCCCCTCTCCCTGTTCCCTGGCTCCTAGGGGTATATAGGCTCTGTATCAGCTTGTATTATATGGCATTATATTGCCCTGCGGGGTGGTATTTGTAAACTATAATTCAGGGTTTCCTCTGTATGGTGTTTCCCTCTCGGATTTTGTGCCCCTGTTAGTCTGCAGCTGGTGGGTGATCGGTTGTGTGGTTTTTATATTGCCAGGTACATCATTGGTAGCCGTGTGGCAACCCAGTGCCCGAATAGCATTAGTGTCCCCTTTCCTTCTGCATGCCCCGTTAGCGTGTGCTAGGATAGTCAGCCGCCATTTAACTTCAAGTGTTACCCTGTGTGGCGCGCTGCAGCATTTGATAAACACCCCCCCCCCCCCGCTGTTAGCCTCCTCTGCTTTCCCCAGCGATTCCCCGTGGTGCCTTTTTAGCTACTGCGCATGTGCGACGACAAGGAGCTCCGGAGCGAGCAGCTGTGCTGCCCGCTGCCGGAGCTTTCAGGAGGGTGACAAGCGGAAGGGGGAGAGGGAGAAGCTTTCCCTCTAGCCCCCAGACAGTGCCCAGTGAAGCACCCGTTTGGGCCACTGAACCGCCGAGGTTAATTAACGCAAATTGGTGCTTTGCCTTCAACAGCGGCTCGTGCTCCCGAGGAGCCTCCTGCAAGTTCAGCCACACTTGCACACAATGCAGAGGTCACCACTCAGCCAAAGATTTCCCCCGCCCCCCCGCACAAGACAGCAAAGGATGAGGGCCACCAAATCCTCTAATTAGTAAAGTCAGTTCCCCCATCAACCTGAAAGAGCTGGAGCGCTGGTTCCGGATAGCTTCGGACACAGCGCTGGTAGCGTTTTTGTGTAACGGTTTCAAATTTGGATTTACACTCCCGGTAACTAAAGACGTAAAAGCCAAGGCAGATAAAAATTTAAAATCAGCTTATGCTCTGCCCCATATAATAAAAGAGAAAGTAAATAAAGAGGTCCAGTTAGGCCGGATGGTAGGCCCTTTCCCCTCTCCCCCAATAGAAGGGCTAGTGATATCTCCCGTGGGGGTAGTTCCCAAGAAAGCCGAAGGAAAATTTAGAATGATCCAACACTTGACTCACCCCCCAGGAGGGTCAGTGAATGAGGCCATAGATGAAGCGGACAGTTCGGTGACATATCAGTCCTTCGAATCAGCCCTGGACATGGTGAGATCATACGGCCAGGGGGCGCTAATGGTGAAATTAGACATTGAATCAGCATTCCGGCTACTGCCACTGCACCCTCAATCATTCAAGTTCATGGGTTTTAGGCTACAGGATGGGTATTACGTTGATAGATGTCTCCCCATGGGCTGCTCAGTGTCCTGTGCCTTCTTTGAAAAATTTAGCTCCTTCCTGCATTGGTGCATTCAGGCGGGTACTAACCACAGGGGCATCGCGCACTATTTGGATGATTTCTTGTTCATAGGCTCAGCTAATCAAGCGACCTGCGCAGATATACTCAGCTCAGCGCTAGCATTGTTTAGAGCACTCGGGGTCCCAGTTGCGCATGACAAGACAGAGGGACCTTCCCAGTGCCTTTCGTTCCTGGGGATCGAGATTGACACAATAGAAAAGTGTTGCCGTCTGCCCAAAGATAAGGTTGAAAAATTACAGGGAGGCATAGCTGCGTAGTATTACATTGAGGCAAGCGCAGTCGTTATTGGGTTCATTCAACTTCGCATGCAGGGTTATACCTATGGGCAAGGTTTTTTGCAGGAAACTACAGTTAGCCACTGCAGGTCTAAGTAGCCCCCATAGCAGGTTCTCACTGTCAAAAGACATAAGAGGAGACTTGGCAATCTGGTCAGAATTCCTCTCTACCTTCAACGGTGTGTGCATCTGGCCTTCCGCGCCAGTATCTTCAGCCACACTAGACCTTCACATCGACGCCTCTGGGTCATGGGGATTCGGGGCCTACTTCCAGGGAGCCTGGTGCGCGGCTCCGTGGCCCGAGTCCTGGACCATGAGCGGCCTATTAAAAAATCTCTTGGTATTAGAGCTTTTCCCCATAATTGTGGCCATAGAGTTGTGGGCCTCGGAACTGAAAGGGAGAGATATAGTTTGCTGGTGCGACAACTTAGGGGTAGTGGAATGTATAAATAGGCAGACCGCAACGTCACCGCAAGCCATCAATCTTCTGAGACACATGGTGCTCAGATGCCTGGCACACGACATTTCAGTTAGAGCACTACACGTACCAGGGGTGGATAACAAAATAGCAGACGCCCTGTCACGCCGCCAATGGCAACGATTCCGGGAGCTGGCGCCACTAGCTCAAGTTAAAGGTGTGACTTGTCCGGCTTATGTTTGGCAGATCATCGGGCCGGCATAAGGGAGCTAGCAGAAACATCGTTAGCCCCCCGCACCAGGAGAGCATATCGTTCAGCGTGGCTTCAATGGCACGGTTTCGTGAAAGCGAGAGGAAGGGCAGAACAGACAGGGACAGATGACATCCTGGCCTTCATATGGGATAAATACCAAGCAGGTGCCTCAAAGTCCTCGGTCTCCCTGCTGCTGGCAGGCATATCCTTTTCGGCCCGTATCCTAGGGAAAGAGGACGTCACTAAGCATTACCTAATCAGTAGAGCCCTCAGGGGATGGGGCAAATTACAGCCTAGGAAGGATGATGTCAGGCAGCCAGTGTCCGTGCCCATTTTAAAACAAATCATAAGGTCAATAGAGCAAGGAACAGATAGTGCATACGAGACAGTCCTATTTAGCACAGCATTCACGATGGCCTTTTCAGGCGCATTCAGGGTGAGCGAGTTAGTAGCGCAATCCCGGCACAAGATAGGCAACGCATTACTCAGCAAGGCCGTCAAAGTGGGGGCCTCGCAAGTGGCATGTAAGATTCTACGGTCCAAAACCGACCAGGGGGGCAAAGGGCATTGGTTGATAATGAAGGTAACAGAAGACCCTGAGATCTGCCCCGTGACATGGTGCAATCGCTTCACAACAGTACGGCCCCACAAGAGTGTGCCTTGCTTAATACATGTAGACGGGGCGCCTTTGACGAAGTACCAATTTAATGCCCTGTTTAAGAAGGCTTTACATCTCGCCGGGTTGGACCCGACACTCTATGGCACGCATTCATTCAGGATAGGGGCGGCGAATGAGGCGGCTCAGTCAGGGGCCTCCGTGGATAGCATTAAAGCGCTGGGACGCTGGAAATCGGACACATATAAGAGATACATACGCCCCTAGGGCAATAGTAGAGGAAGGCAGACAACGGTTGCAGGGATATAAATGTGATTAAAGCTGGTGGCCGCAACTAATCTGGTTTTCTCCTTCCCTCAAGTCGACAACCCCCCCCGCCCCCCCAGTCGGTAGTGCTAGGATTAACCGCCCGCCATGGTATGTGGGGGCATGAAGGATTGTTCCCAGCTTTCTCCCCGGACTAAGGCATGATTAGTGGTGAGCCGCCGTGGTTTTGTGGGTTTTCACCTTCATTGGGGCTACCGGCAAGTCCTCCCCCATTCCCCCCCCTGTTGTGGTTTGTGTGTGTTTTTGCCATCTGTTTTTCACTAACCATGTTTTCGTGATGTTTGCTGTTAGTTACCTGTATATAGTGTTAGCACCAGTGGGGGACCACAGGAAAGAGTTTGGGGGGGAGGAACAGCTTAGTGAAGTAGTCACGGTCTGATATTAGTTTATTTCTGCTTTACCCACAGGTGCTTCAGCGGGGAAGATCCGGGTTTGGGTCATTGGGCACTCGTACATTCACTGGGCAGCCAAGCAAAGCGAGGCCAAACATAGGATCAGTTTGGGGCACAAACAAGTTAGTATACGCTGGATGGGTAGACGAGGAATGCAATGGAAGGCTTTAATTCCCCTGTTGTCCCTTGAAATTGCAAAGGTTAGCGCCCCGGATATATTGATAATACACCTAGGGGGCAATGATTTAGGGGCAGGTAAGTCCCTCAATGTGATCATAGCAATAAGGGAGAGTTTGAAGGCAATTAAAGCCCAATGGCCTTCATTACATCTCTGTTGGTCCCAAGTCATACCCAGATTAGCATGGAGGTCCCACATCGATCCCGCGATTATGAAGCGCGTCATCAAGAAAGTGAACCAAAACATAGGTAGGGTGGTAAGGTCCCTGGGCGGGGCTACCATTAAGCACACCCAAATAACTATTGAGCAGGTTCAGCTATATCAGTCGGACGGGGTGCACCTCACAAACGAAGGTTTGGGTCTGTTTATCAGGCAGTTATTTAGAGGGATAGAGGAGGCATGTAGGGCGATCGGTGGCGGGCTGTAGGTCCCAAGGACCTCCAGCGTTGGCAGGAAGGCAAATGTGGTGAGTCGGCAACCCGTCACACGGTGCTACCGCTGATTGGCCAAAGGGCACTACCCTCTTCGAAGCACCTTGGCTCTTGGTTCATTAAACAGAACTCCTTGGAATGTTCTGTACGGGCAGGACACTGCGAGCCCAGAGGGGGGACAGGTAAACTGAAGCCAGATTTAGCACCGGCCAATCGTAAAAGGAGTCGTCCTGGGACCAGTGGTTAGTGCCTCAGGGCCACACTGTTTGGTAAGTTTTCACACACTCGGGGTCACCTCACCATCTTTGCCTTCTCCACCACCGAGTATAAAAGCAAGGCCAATTATAATCCAATGAATAAATCATAACGTTAATTAGTGAAATTTACCAGTTGTACGCGTCTTTATTCATAAAGGTATGTTGTATTGTTTAAATAAGTCACAAAGGGTAAGGTAACAGAGGTTAGGACTCTTCAATCTGCAGTTTATGACAAGTGCAGCCCTAAGCGGAACGTCCTTAAAATCAGTGATAGGGACAACAGATGGTACCTGCAGCTTTAAGGTTCAAGGTAACGCCTCTCCTGTAGCCAACCAATGGGTTGGGGGGGGGGGCGGGACGCCCTGGAGAGGATATACCCCGGCCACAGGCAGGTGGAGGCCTCATTGCACGGCTGGAAAAACCCACCGCACCCACCCTAGATGTTAAGGTGTCATGATATGTCATTAACCTTTTGCTTTCAGATTGTGGCAGGAAGGCAAATGTGGTGAGTCGGCAACCCGTCACACGGTGCTACCGCTGATTGGCCAAAGGGCACTACCCTCTTCGAAGCACCTTAGCTCTTGGTTCATTAAACAGAACTCCTTGGAATGCTCTGTATGGGCAGGACACTGCGAGCCCAGAGGGGGGACAGGTAAACTGAAGCCAGATTTAGCACCGGCCAATCGTAAAAGGAGTCGTCCTGGGACCAGTGGTTAGTGCCTCAGGGCCACACTGTTTGGTAAGTTTTCACACACTCGGGGTCACCTCACCATCTTTGCCTTCTCCACCACCGAGTATAAAAGCTAAGCCAATTATAATCCAATGAATAAATCATAACATTAATTAGTGAAATTTAACAGTTGTACGCGTCTTTATTCATAAAGGTATGTTGTATTGTTTAAATAAGTCACAAAGGGTAAGGTAACAGAGGTTAGGACTCTTCAATCTGCAGTTTATAGTGTTTTATATGAAGAACATAACTGCTTCTTATCATGGTTTGGCTTTAAGCAATATAATATGTCTTCATTTGACACATGGAGTTACAATTATTAAAAGATTCACAGCCATTACATACATGATGTGATGGTATAGGGATAAAAGTGTGATGAAGGGGCACAGTGTGATGATGAAGGGGCACATTGTGTTGAAAGGGGCACAGTGTGATGAAAGGGGCACAGTGTGATGATGAAGGGGCACAGTGTGATAGATGGGGCACAGTGTGATGGCAGGGGCACAGTGTAATGATGAAGGGGCACAGTGTGATGGCAGGGGCACAGTGTGATGGATGGGGCACAGTGTGATGGCAGGGGCACAGTGTAATGATGAAGGGGCACAGTGTGATGGTAGGGGCATAGTGTGATGGCAGGGGCACAGTGTAATGATGCAGGGGTACAGTGTGATGGGTGGGGCACAGTGTGATGGCAGGGGCACAGTGTAATGATGAAGGGACACAGCGTGATGGCAGAGGCACAGTGTGATGGCAGGGGCACAGTGTGATGGGTGGGGCACAGTGTGATGGCAGGGGCACAGTGTAATGATGAAGGGGCACAGTGTGATGGAAGGGGCACAGTGTGATGAAGGAGGGCATAAGACATTGACACACATATAATGTAACGTACATTATGTGTGCTCGTGTGTATTTATTTAATTACATAGATTTAATGTTTTTCCTTTCTTTCTGCCAATAGAGCAGTGAGTAACTCTTACTAATGCCTGCTAAACCTAAAAGTGGGGCTCAAAAATGCAAGGAAATAAAGGAAAAATTAGAAAAGATTTCTAAACTACCTAAAATAAGCACTTTTTTTTCCAAAAAAATTGCGTCAGCAACCCAAAGAGTAGCAGTGTTGAAAGTATAAAATGCTGCAAGATAGTTCAGCAAGTACAAGTCCTCAAACAAGGAAAGAGTTTGAAAATCAGGTTGATAGTGCAGAAGTAGATATGAGCGATGCATTATTAAATGAACATGAATCTGACAAAAATGATACAGTAGAGGAAAATCCAGCAGAAAGTGTTCAGTGTAAAGTAACTCAATAGCCCACAGATCGAGGAGATTTCCCCTTAGACATCACAGACAGTAAAACAAAAAGATATATAATTTCCCAGGAATCATGCAACCCCAAAGGGAGTTTTTCCATAGATGAAAAGCAAGGAAAAAGGTGTTTTAGAAAAATATATTACACTATGACAACAAAGGCTGGAGTAGTCATACCCCTTACATGGCTTCACCTAAATTGGACGGTGCATATTGTGAGCCATGTTGGCTCTTTGCTGACTGTAGTTCTACCACATATAATGCAGTGAGTGGTGGGAGAGATTGGCGTCATTTAACTGATAGAATAAATAGTCATGAAAATTCTCAACAGCACTTAAATGCTTGCAGGGTATTTCAGCACTGGCGAATACATGGTACTGTTTATGAAGAAAATGAAACAAGTATTAGAATTATTTGTCTTATTAGTGTGACATTAACATTGTCGATGTGTAACTTCCCTTTCAGAAGGCACAGGGAAGTTTTAGGGGATGTTAACAGTGGGACTTTTCTGTCAATTTTTGAACTCCCAGCAAAAGCAGCTAATTAGTATGCCAAAGGCTTCCGTTCGGTATTTAAGTCATAAAACTCAAGATGATATTGTTGAAATACTGTCTAAATGGGTAGAGAATGATATTGTTGAAGAAATCACAGCTGCACAATTTTTCTCTATAATTATGGATCAACTAAGCCAAGTATTTTGTTATGTGAAAGTAGAAACCAATAAGCTGAACATAGTAACTAATGTGAAAATCAAGGAATCCTTTTTAGGATTTCATGCAATGTTGGATCAAACAGCTGCTGGTGTTGAAAAAGAAATAGTGAACTTCATTTAAAGAAAAGGCTTGGACCTAGCAAAGTATCATGGTCAAGGGTGTGATGGGGCTAAAAATATGAGCAGAATTTATTCTAGAGTGCAAGCTAGAATATCTGTGAGGGAACCTAGTGCAGAATATGTACATTGTGCTGACCACAAATTGAATCGTGCACTTAATGACTGTGTTCAGGGTATACCTGAAGTAAAACAATTCTATGAAGTTCTGGAAGGAGTGTACACTTTCTTAGTATGGTATCAAACAATGGGCCATATTGCCAGAGTTTGAGACTGCTAGTGACATTACTTTAAAAAAATGATGTCCAACTCGCTGGTTTTCAAGAAATGATTCACTTACTGCTTTGAGATTCCGGTATAAAGCCATAATGAAGGCACTTTCAAGAATAATTCTTCTCAGCAAAAATAGAGATGAATATAATGAAGCTATTAGTCTAAAGGAAAGGTTAGGGTGTTTTTGATTTGTATTAGTGACCGTGCTTAAAAAAAAAATTGTAGCAACTGCAAATTCTGTTTATAAATGTCTAAGCCAAAGAAATACACTTAGAAAATGCTGAAAATTAATTTGTAATGCAACAGTCACTGAAGATGTTTAGAGATAATTTTGAAGAGTTAAAACAAAATGGCTGTCTGGGAAAATCTTAGAAAAATTTTCCCACTAACCAGATGCAGACTGCAAACTGTAAGTGACACACACACACACACACACACACACACACACACACACACACACACACACGACAATTAAGACAAATAGTCAGCATCAATATTTGCACATACTGCCCATTAATTACCAAATTAATTTTTAGAATTGTGAATATGTTATAGTATATTTTCAATATGTTGCACAGATCTTTCAAATAACAAACAAATTTGTTTTTAACGATAAGATGGGATATGCTTAGAAATAGGTAATAGAATACATGCATTTATTAAACTTAATATATAATTATATATATAATCTATAATCAGCTGCTGGAGCAGTAGTTTTCCAGTAGTCTTGGGCATTATGATTTTATTATGCTTCACCCAGCTCTGACGAGTGGTTTTTGTGTTCTGCAACAGTGCTCTTTAATGGATTTTTGATATTGTGGTTTTTGGGCCATTAACTACTACTCATGGTTATGTGGTTATGGCTAAAGTGGTTTAGTTTCAATCTTTGGCCCCGACGACTGTATAATTAGTTTGTGAAGGACCCCATTCTTAGAGGGCATCTTAAAGCCAAGTTAAAGTATACATAGAAGTCTATAACAGTTTTTGTTTAAAATGCACTTTACACTTTTAAATTGTAAATCACAAAGAAAATGAAGCAAAAATCATTTTAGGATATTATTGTGATGAGTTTTGGTAACATAATTCTTTCTATACTGCCATATCTGCTATATAAATACAAATAAGCATACATTCTATATATACAATATTTTTATTTGGCTCAATTGAATCCCAAAAAACATGCAACATTCTTTTGAATCTAGCTGTAAACATTTGGAATCACCCGGAGACATACTCTGATGTGTACATATTATCTACTATATAAATGCCTAGTGGCGTGTGTGGAAAAAAAAACACCAAGCTGCAGCGCCACCTGCAGGGCAGAGTAATACACTGACCTATATATTTCTTGAAGGAGAAGTGACAGTTGGGAGTGGTTGGTGGTTTCCGGGGGTTACAGTGGGGAGTTTTTAACACCTTAAGTAGCTTGATGAAGGATGTGGCGATGAAGATGAAGGATGAGTGTCACGACTGGTAGTGGGTGTATGACTGATAGTGGGTACCTGCTGTTGTTGGCGCAACTCAGAGGAAGGCGCGGAGTCTAACGTGCCCCTGGTATTCACCAGGAACCCCCACAAGGAAGTATGGACTCCGCTGCAGGGACACGCAGGTCGCGGTCCTTCCTAGAGTCCACAGCGAGATACAAGGGGGTGTCAGACAGGCCGGTTCAGCAACGTTCAGGTAGAGGAGGTACAAAGGGAAATCCAGAAGAATGGTGAGGCAAGCCGAGTCGGTAACTTTCAGGGAGCGCAGTACAAAGGCAGAATCCAGATAGGGGTGGTCAAACGGTCCGGGTCAAAAGGGTCACAAGCAGCACGAGGAATGTCAGGAACAAATACAGCAACTGGTACACACAAACGCTGGAGACAGGAAGACCTGATACTCTGGCACTGATTAGAGGACAGGAAGAGGTTTAAATAGTGTGGTGACCCAATCAGCATCAGCGCTGCAGCGCTGTCATGCCTGCCGCCGGGAATCCACATAGCGTCCCGTTGCCTATCAACGGGGCGCGTCATACAGCGAGGAGTCAGATGGCAGGGGGGATCCGGAAGTGATGCGTCTGGTTGCATAGCAACCAGACGCGCGGTCAGGCAGTCAGGCGGCCGTGCGGACGGCGCCTGACAGTATACCCTCCTCTTCTTCCTCCTGTTTGAAGGAACTTTTTGAGAATTCTAGGAGCGTGAAGGTCCTGCTTGTCCACCCATGATCTCTCCTCTGGGCCAAATCCTTTCCAATGGACAAGAAATTGCTGTTTGCCACGAAGAATGCGAGAGGCCAAGATCCGATTGACTTCGAATTCAGTTCCAGAAGAGGTTTGTATTGGTGGGGGACGACAGGGAGGTCGATAGAATTTATTGAGTACCACTGGTCGTAGTAATGAGACATGAAAAGTATTATGACATCTCAGAGAAGGAGGAAGTTTCAATTTAAAGCATACAGGATTAATGACTTGCATGATGGTGTACGGGCCAAAAAATCGAGGAGCCATCTTCATAGAAGGAACCTTTAGTCTTAGGTCCCGGGTGGATAGCCATACTTGGTCTCCCACCTTTAAGAGAGGAGTGGCCCTCCGATGACGATCTGCAAAGATTTTGTGATGCTGAGTAGCCTTGAGTAAAGCCATCTTAGTCTTAGCCCAAATGAGAGAAAACTCCCGATAAAGAGTATCTACGGCTGGAACCGGTGAAGAGGACACTGGAAAAGGATCCGGAAACACAGGATGACTTCCGTATACAATAAAGAAAGGGGAGAATCCGGTAGACTCATGAATGTGTTGATTATGGGAGAACTCCGCCCAAGGAAGGAATTGAGACCATTTATTCTGGTTGTCGGAGGTAAAACAGCGGAGGAATGTCTCGAGATCCTGATTGATTCGCTCCGTCTGTCCGTTGGTTTGCGGATGGTATCCCGAAGAGAATTTCAATTCTATGTTCAATCTCTTACAAAAGGTTCTCCAAAACTGGGATGTGAATTGGACTCCACGGTCCGAAATGATCTCCTTCGGGCAACCATATAGTCTGAATATCTCCTTGATAAAGATATCTGCCAGACGACTGGCCGTGGGCAGTCCAGTTAGAGGAATAAAATGTGCCATCTTCGAAAATCGATCAATAACCACCCAGATAGTGGTAAACCCTGCACTGAGGGGTAGGTCTGTGATAAAATCCATGGCCACACTTTCCCAAGGAGCATCGGGGATAGGGAGTGGACGAAGAAGGCCTGCCGGAACTCTTCTACAAGTTTTGTGTTGAGCACAAGTAGTGCAGGAAGCAATAAATTTCCCAACATCGGCACGTACATTAGGCCACCAGAAGCGTCGGCAAAGCAGCGATGTTGTCTTCTTTATTCCAGCATGGCCGGCAATGCGGGATGAATGAGCCCACTGCAGGGTCTTGAGCCGGAGATGGGGTTCCACGAATGACCGGCCTGGAGGAGGAGAGGACGTTTTGGTCCTAGTAAGGGCTACGATATTAGAAGGATTAATAATATGCTGAGGAACCAACGGTCTTAAACGATCGGAATCGTCAAATGAGCGAGATAATGCATCGGCACGTCCGTTCTTGGCTCCCGGGCAGAATGTGAGCTTCATGTTAAATCGAGCAAAGAAGGATGCCCAGCGGGCTTGCCGAGGATTAAGGCAACGAGCCTCTTGAATGAACACTAGGTTCCGATGGTCGGTAAACACAGTAACAGGAAATATAGCCCCCTCCAACAGATGTCGCCATTCCTCCAGAGCCGCCTTGATGGCCAGTAACTCCTTGTCCCCTATTCCATAATTACATTCACTTGGAAGAAATCGTCTGGAGAAAAACTCACACGGGTTGTGTGAGCCAGCCGGAGACTCTTGAAAAAGCACCGCCCCAATGCCTACCGAGGATGCATCTACCTCTAAGAAGAAAGGTCGTTCTTGATCTGGCTGGGACAGAACTGGGGCTGAAGAAAATGCTTTCTTTAACGTTATGAAGGCAGACATGGCTTCCGAGGACCAAACCCTGGGGTTGGCAGTCTTCCTGGTTAAAGCTGTAATGGGGGCTATAATGGTGGAGAATCCCTGAATAAATTGGCGATAATAGTTTGCAAAGCCGATGAACCTTTGAATAGCTTTAAGGCCTTGTGGCTGAGGCCAGTCCAGAATAGCTGACACCTTGGTGGGATCCATACAAAGACCTTGACCCGACACAATGAAACCAAGAAAAGGTACCTGGCTAATCTCAAACACACATTTCTCCAGCTTGCAGTAGAGGTGATGTTTCCGGAGTCTACGTAAGACCTCCTTTACTTGTTCCCGATGAGTCTTCAGATCTTTAGAAAATATTAATATATCGACTAAATACACTACCACAGAAGTGTATAACAGGTCATGAAAGATATCGTTAACAAAGGTTTGGAAGATGGCTGGGGCGTTGCAGAGGCCGAAGGGCATCACCAGGTACTCGAAATGTCCATCTCTGGTGTTAAAGGCCGTTTTCCATTCGTCTCCTTCTTTGATGCGAATCAAATTATAGGCCCCACGGAGATCTAGTTTGGAAAAGATTTGAGATCCACTGAGTTTGTCAAAGAGGTCGGAGATGAGAGGTAGTGGATATCGATTTTTGACAGTGATGCGGTTGAGAGGACGGTAATCAATACAAGGCCGAAGAGACCCATCCTTCTTCTTAACAAAAAAAAACCCTGCACCCGCTGGGGAAGTGGATTTGCGGATAAATCCCCGTTTCAGGTTTTCTGAAATATATTGAGACATGGCTGACGTCTCTGGACGAGATAAAGGGTAGGTCCTCCCTTTGGGGATGGGTTGGTCAGGAGATAAAACAATAGCGCAATCCCAGGGACGATGAGGAGGCAAGATCTCCGCTTCCACTTTACTGAATACATCTTGGAATTCTATATAGGCCTCAGTAAGGTGGGTTAGCTCGGAATGAGCCATTACTTGACATTTTGGAGGCAAGACTCTAGACAGACATTCAAAGCGACATCCTGAACCCCACGACATCACTTGAGCGTGGTCCCAATCCATCTGAGGAGAATGTTTTCTCAGCCACGGTAGCCCCAAGATGAGGGGATTAATGGACCTCGGCAACACCAAAAGTTGGATCATCTCGCTATGAAGTACTCCTACCATCAACCGAACAGGAGAAGTCACGGAGGAGATGGAGCCGTGAGTGACACGACTTCCGTCGACTGCCGTCAGAGATAACGGTTGGGGCAATGGGTTTAGAGGTATTTGGAGCTGCGAAGCTAGATCCGCCGAAATGAAGTTCCCGGAGGAGCCGGAGTCCACAAAGGCCGTGGTGGAAAAGGTACCCTTGGGGGTGCTCAGGATGACAGCCATCTGAAATTCTGGGGAATTTTCTTTAGAATAGGGAGCAACTGTGGATTCTCCTAAAACGGCCTCCCCGCCACCGTTTAGGAGGAAGAGTTTCCCGGTTTCTTGGGACAAACTCTTAGCAGGTGTCCCGGATCTCCACAATACAGACACAGGCGTTGTTTGAAGCGTCTCTCCCTCTCTTCAAGGGATAATTTAGAGCGTCCTACTTGCATTGGTTCGTCCACTGGCAGGATGGGATTTTGGAACTGGGGTGCTAGCCATGGTATGAACCGTTTGCCAGGAGAGCGTTCCTGCGTGCGCTCTTGGTAGCGCAAATCCACCTTGATGCACATGGAGATGAGAGAATCTAACTCAGCCGGGAGTTCTCTGGAAATTAGCTCATCCTTAATCCGGTCCACCAGACCTTGCCAAAAGGTTGCCACCAGTGCTTCGTTATTCCATTTTAACTCGGAAGCCAGGGTTCGAAATTGAACTGCGTATTGCCCCACGGACAGGTCACCTTGGCGGAGGTTTAACAAGCTGGTAGCTGCAGAAGCAACTCTTCCGGGATCATCGAAGACTTTCCTGAAAGCTTCAATGAAAGAGTTGGAGTTATTAAGAAGTGGACCCCCTTGTTCCCATAAAGGTGAGGCCCAGGCAAGGGCTTGACCACTGAGGAGGGAGATGAGAAAGGCTACTTTGGTGCATTCTGAAGAAAAGGCCCCTGGGTTGCACTCAAATTGAATGGCACATTGGTTCAGAAAGCCCCTGCACTTCTTGGGATCACCGTCAAACTTTTCGGGTGTCGGGATGCGTACACCGGAGGCCGCTGTAGAGACCGTAACCACACTGGATGCTGTGGATGCCGCAGAGGTTATGGCTGGTGTAGCGGGTGCAGCATTCTGAAATGTATCGAAGCGGGTAGCAATCCCTTGGACACATTGTAGAAGATGCGCTTGGGCTGCTTCTTGTTGCTCCACTCGTTGAGCCAAATGCAGGAGTAGGTCACGAGCAGACGGTTCACCAGACCCCTCCGTTGTCATGGCCAGAGTATACTGTCACGACTGGTAGTGGGTGTATGACTGATAGTGGGTACCTGCTGTTGTTGGCGCAACTCAGAGGAAGGCGCGGAGTCTAACGTGCCCCTGGTATTCACCAGGAACCCCCGCAAGGAAGTATGGACTCCGCTGCAGGGACACGCAGGTCGCGGTCCTTCCTAGAGTCCACAGCGAGATACAAGGGGGTGTCAGACAGGCCGGTTCAGCAACGTTCAGGTAGAGGAGGTACAAAGGGAAATCCAGAAGAATGGTGAGGCAAGCCGAGTCGGTAACTTTCAGGGAGCGCAGTACAAAGGCAGAATCCAGATAGGGGTGGTCAAACGGTCCGGGTCAAAAGGGTCACAAGCAGCACGAGGAATGTCAGGAACAAATACAGCAACTGGTACACACAAACGCTGGAGACAGGAAGACCTGATACTCTGGCACTGATTAGAGGACAGGAAGAGGTTTAAATAGTGTGGTGACCCAATCAGCATCAGCGCTGCAGCGCTGTCATGCCTGCCGCCGGGAATCCACATAGCGTCCCGTTGCCTAGCAACGGGGCGCGTCATACAGCGAGGAGTCAGATGGCAGGGGGGATCCGGAAGTGATGCGTCTGGTTGCATAGCAACCAGACGCGCGGTCAGGCAGTCAGGCGGCCGTGCGGACGGCGCCTGACAATGAGGTGATGGAGAAAAATGATGAGGTGGTGACATGTGGACAAAACCACGTTAAAAAAGGGCGCTTGCGTCGGGAAGTAACGCTCTTCCCCTGAGGAGGCCTAGGCTAGGCCCAAATGCATGACAAGAACCTTTTTAACACCTTAAGTAGCTTGATTTGACTAGAATGCATGAGTATCATGCACGGGTTAACTTTGGCTATATATTGTGACAAATGGATATATCCATTTTTTTTATTTATAGCCAAACTGTAAAACAAAGCAATGGTTGCCTGCCTCTTTACGGAAGACTGAAGATAATGATGTGCAAAAACTTTAATGCATCTGACTTAAATTCACTATGAAGGAAAAGGCACAGTGACCTTTCTTTGGAGGATCAATTAGAATAAATGAGTCAAAATAAATGAATGTATAAAGGGCTATTCTTATTTTCCAGGTATTGGATGCTCTGCAGCTTATCAACATCACCAGGCCTATATACCTGGCAATTATAATTTAAATAGGACAACACTCATTTTGCTCTCTAGAGAGGGTAACATCCTGATAATCTGAAAATGACATGTGCAAAAACCTGTTCTGCACAAAAGGATCCCGAAGGTTTTGGATAGTACAAACATATGGCATTGAAATGTAAACTTGCAATAAAAAAAATAGTGCTGTCCTTCTGATGAGCATACATAATACTGTGTAATGTTGCTTTCTTGAGATTTGCTACATAGTGAAAACAATCATTGCCGGGCAAAATAGACTGAAGGATGCAATGACTCAGCGATTGATCAATAGTATAATACTGTTGTAAATTGACAAATCATTGCGTTTGTCTATACAGATTATGGGAAAGAAGAGGATGTGTAAAACATACAGTAAAACATGATGTTGAATTTTATTGCTGTAGGAGTGGTAAGATGGTAAACAATTAGGTAACCTTGTGAAATCATGTGTGATTCTGATTAAAGAAAACTTTGCACTTAACTGCACTCAGACACATGTAAAGGAAGCAAAAAACAGCGAGGGCAATATGTATAGTAAATATGGGGGTCCCATATGGGAACAACAGCTTGTATCTGAAGATGTGATTTGACTTGTGATGTGGCTCTCTGTGGTGCCGGATTATGCTCATCCTCAGTTCACTATAGAAATATATTCAAATTCTTTCATGGAGCGCACATGTAGAGCTAAGGACCACTGTAATTCACTCATGGAAACAAGTGATTCATAGCTCTCAGCTTTAGGGTGCTTACCAGCAGGGGATGACTCCTATTATTTAAAGGAAAGATTTGATTAAGAATGGTTTGTCTAAAGGTTGACAACCCCTTTAGCAAATAGAATTATATACATGTGGGACAGTATGGGCTTGCTATGCTTTTTTGCTGGTTCTCAGCAACTAGTCATCACTGATTATACCTGTTCATGCTACTTGACCAATCCAGACACTCAACAACTATGAGTGTCAACTGCACATCAGTATGGTGTCCCTAGTTATTATTATTATTATTATTTTTTATTTATAGGGCACCACTAGCTATCCGCAGCGCCGTACAGGGACAGACAGAAACATGATACAGGGTGAGACAGCACGGTACAGTTAACAAAAAGCACAGTAACTCCGAAGCTCAATGTACAGCTAGATGAGAGGTGAGAGCCCCAAGCGGGGTAGAGAGAGGGGCAGAAGGGCAGGAGGACCTCGTGGAAGAGACAAGGAGCTGAAGAGGAGAGTTAAGGTGGTGGAGAACAGAAGGAGAGGAGGCCCTGCTCGAAGGAGCATACAATCTAAGGGGAGGGTAGGACGGACAGAGACGCAATGGTAGGAAGAGGGAATGGGGAGAACAGAGGCAGAGACGGAGAGGGGGTAAGAGGAGAATGAAAAAGAGGGAGGTAAGAGGGGGACAGGAGGGGGCAGGAGTGGGAGGGGGGTAGGGGGAGACTGGGAGGAGATCAATTAGGTGGGGGACTGGAGGGCTTTAAGAAAGAGGTAGGTTTTTAAGGCCCGTTTGAAGCTAGACAGGTTGGGGGAAGTTCTGATAGAGCGGGGGAGCTGGTTCCAGTGGAGGGGGGCAGCACGGGAGGGTAGTTGTAGGAGGGTAAACACTGTCATCATTAGACTCTTCACTGCAACCTGGAACAGTTCTTCTTCAGAAATATATAGCTGCTGCAGCACTTGCTAGTTACTTTGGCTGAATCCTTCTTGACTGCTTACTGTGGATCAGGACTGCTGGGTAGCTGACAAAATGCTGACACAGGAGCTTTGAGCTCAACACAGGACAGACTGTACATTTTACCTGAACTGTGCAAGCAGGGCTTGATTTCTGTAGCGAGTGGACTCAGGAACTTTTAGTCACAGTCTGGTATGGAGAGCCAAACTTTAAGATTCCTACTTAAAAATATTTCCAGGGCTTTGTCAACAAAGTTTAATGCCAGCTCTGAACCAAGTTTGGGTTCAGAAGGTCGGAAACCAAATGCCGTGGGTGCAGGTAGCATTAATTAGTATCCTTTCAGAGCTGCTGGCTAATAACAGCAAGGCTTCCCAGTCCCGACTAAACCACTTGGTGAGCACATTCAATCCATATGTACATATACATTTACACAAAGCACCATACTGTGTCAAATAAATAGTTTCCACATTGTGTGGGTCCAGAAAGATTAAGAACCCAGGCACAGCAAGAGTAGTGTGAATACATGAAGTCTGGAAAAAATATCCTTATTTTGGGAGGCTAATGATGTTAGAAAGTGCCAAAGATTATAATCAATAACTGGCAGTACTATGGTGGTCAGTTTAGGACATGCTTCTTACATACCAGACTAAAGACGATAACAACGTATTTCACAGTTGTTCATGCACTGTTAATAACACTTATATTCATGGTTCATTCCTCCATTTTAGTTTCTGCAGCTAATGGTTCCACCATCCACAATACACTACGGTTGGTCCTAACAAGTATATTTACAAACCAATAAAAATGAAGAAATAACGAAGGAGTGATGAATAATAGGTGTGGGTAATAAACAGGTATGGTGGGGGGCTGATGAATCAGAGGGAAGGTGGGATGTGGACAGGGACTAGTTTCTATAATAACAGGGAGACCATTGTTATGTCCGTAATTATCATTACTAATAAAGAATGTCTGATGCAATCAATGTGGTTCCAACGCACAGAGAAATTTAATAGCAAACTATAATAACAAAGTATAACTGATACATACGCTTACACACTTTATCCATAGCAGCTCATCAATCCTGAAGTCCGTGTTGTAAAAGAGATTGTTACTGTATCAGTGGTCTGGTTTTATACGGTTTGGTTTAAAAAACAGTGATGATGTCATAATGTACACAAACATAACACTAAGAGAGTTCTTCATTGGTTCAGGGTTTAAGATGGTCCAGCACAATGCAGGTCATAGGTCAGTTCAAATAATGTTTCTCCAAAGGTGGGGGCAACTCACTCCAACAGCTGTGTACGTGTCTTTCCTCAGGGAACTGCCAAAAATCTGGTTTAACCTAACCCATTAACAGAGTATTTATGAGTATTAATCACATACAATGTGCGATCGCTTATCCACTGATAGCAGATTCCTGCTGGTGAAATGTGGATTAATATAAGACCAAACACAATACAATCCTTATGACCTGAACCATAAACATCTTTAATGTAGGTTTACCTTTCTGTAATAAAATCTCTAATTCGTAATAATAAAAGAATGTGAGTTGGAAACTTTATTCTAGTGAACTATTTACAAATGTTGGTACGAATGTAAATGTATTTACTGTGTTTTCCTATGTGATTGAGCAATTAGCTGCAGTATGCCTGTAAAGAAACGTGCATGGTATATGGAACCAGTGTTACAACCCCTTAATATAATCCATACCCAGACTGCACTTTTTAGCCATGTTGTTATACGGAAGTATCAGTGATGGAACTATAGCATCTCCTTGGAAAAGAAGACCACAGGGGACACTCAGGAGTTGAGTGAATTAAGCTACCATTTTTATTTCTGTTTGCTCCCTATTATCCACTAGTGAGGTCTAGAGAGACAGCCAGGATCTGGAGGGAAGACATCTGGGAAGGGGGCTGGATAGTGTGATAAGCCCACCAATCGAGACCTTTTTCAACTGCCCTGGGCACGCAGTTCCCAGGGTGGGATTATGAGGTGATAAAAGAAGCTACCCTGGGAGCTGGACACGTATGTGACTAACTTTGGCCAAGAGGTGATGCTCTGCCAGAGAGGTGCTGTCTAACCTATCTCACTGGATTTATTTGTACTGATTTCCTCTCTTGTTGGACTTCTTATCGTTAAGGAGACTGTGCTGTATCTATCCCACTGGATTTATTTGAAATGATTTCCTCTCTGATTGGACCTGCTATCGTTAAGGGGGTCGTGCTGTATTTAATCTTGTTCTGCAGAATAAATCATCCTTCTATTTTTCCTCTAATACCGTGTCTGAGTGATTTGGGAACCATATATCTTTGGTGGCAAGTGGTGGGATCACTCAGTGACTAGAACAGAATTGGAAAGGCACGGCAGAATAGGGGCAGCAGCACAAACATGCGAAAACACCAAGAAAGGAATCCTGCAGGAACTGTGTCAGGCAAGAAAAATTGAGATCAACTCAATGGATACCTGGGGTTCCCTAATCGAAAAATTGGCTCAGTGGGACGTAGAAAACCCTGAGGTGGATGAGGACGCAGTTCAGGACCCGTCAGGGGAACCCAGTAATGGAACTGGGGGGAAGACAACCGAGGCAGCTGCAATAACCGTCGTCAAAACGGAACAGCTGCAGATTTGGTTGGATGTACTTGAATCAGGAGAGGGAAGCAGCGCTGGGTAGACTGGTCGTGGTACTTGCAATGACATCAGTGTCAGTATTGGAAGGAAGACAGACACTGCGATTGGGATATCACGATGTACCACGATTTGTGGAATCAGCCACGGACATTGACACTCACCTTCAGGTATTTGAGTCCATGATGGCAATGCATGATATACCTGTGGCAGAGTGGTCGAAATATTTGATACCTAGTTTGATGGGCCGAGGGCAGGAGGCATACCGTGCCCTGAGCCCAGAGTAAGGAAGAGACTACTAGGAGATTCGGAAAGTATTGTTGTCTCGATATGCGGTCACCCCTGAATCCTACCGCACTAAGTTTAGAACCATGGCAAGAAGCAGTGACTCTTCTTATACAGAATTTAACAGTTTATTGCAAAGAAGGTGTGATCTGTGGCTAGAAGGGAAGCAAGCCACAACCATAATGGACATTAAAAACATCTTTATATTGGAGCAGCTAATGAATAAAATGGCTCCAGATATTATAGAGTGGGTGGTGGACAGAAATCCCACTACCCCAGAGAAAGCAGCAGCATTAGCCGATGATTCCTGGCAAACCATTCTCCATGGAGGGAACCTAGCGGAGGTGAAAGGGAGACTATTCGAAGGACCCCACCCGATCGAGATACACCACAGGCTACATTACGCCCCATGTCGCCATGTACCCCAGCTGCGCACTCTAGTGTGCCCAAACCTCGTAGTGCAGCAGTATCCGACTCTAGGAGATTCTACACTTGCCAACAACAGGGACACATACAAGGAAATTGCCCACGGGGAGGAAGACCATTCTCTGGATTGAGACCAGCTGTCCCCCGAGTTTCAGTGTGCCAAGGTACATCAATTGAGGGTGTACTATGATGCTGATGCACCAGAGGCGGAGGAAGTAGTCTATCAGGTGGAGGTGGTAGCAGCAATCGGGAAGGCTACTCCTGCAAATATGAAGGGACACCTGCAGCATGTAAAAGTAAATGGCCAGGAACTGCAGGGACTCCGAGATTCGGGAGCGTCATTACTCTGATATGGCCCAGTTTAATCCCACCTAATCAATGACTAAAGAACCGGAAAATCAAAATTTCAATGGTGGGAGGCCAGATTACAGTTATCCCCATGGCCAGGGTTAATATGGATTGGGGCCAGGTTCCGGGGGAGGTGAATGTGGCACTTTTAGATAGATTACCTACCCACATTATTCTGGGGAATGATCTGGGGTGGATTGCCCAGTTACTTTGTGGGAGCTATCACATGGAGTCGAGCACAACTTTGGAGACAGCTCCCGAGGACCCACTCATACAAGCACCAGAAGTCCCTGTTGGATCAGCTGCCACACCACCTGAACCGCTGTTGGTGAGTAACGCTATACCAGACTTACCTGACATTGACAGGGGGAGGTAAATAGGACTGCATTTAAGCGCAATGGACTGACCCATCTTTAGATGGTCTCTGCAGTGCGGTGAAAAGGACAAATTGGGGACCTCAGGAGAATAGGATTATGTGGGAAGAAGGGAGGTTGTACTGGGTGATCATCTAGAGCCAGGAGTGACTAGGAAACAGCTGATTGTTCCTCCGCAGTACCTTTGCTGGTTACTAGCCCATGATATTCGGGAGGCCAGTGTGGTGTTAGTGCTCAAGAAAGACCGGAGTACCGGATTATAGGAAAATGAACGAAGTGACGGTGACAGACGTGTATTCCATGCCCCAGTTAGATAAGCTGTCAGACAGGCTGGGGGTGGCTCATTATGTGTCCACGCTGGACCTTAGTAAGGGGTACTGACAGATACCAGGGAGGCACACGTGCGGTCCGCAATCACCACTCCGATTGGACTATTTCAGTTTACTGCCATGCCCTTCGGAATGAAAAATGTCCCGGCCCCCTTTTAGTGTACAGTAGATCGTTTGCTGACAGGGTGTGAGGAGTTTGCCCAGGCATACCTGGATGATATATCTATTTTTAGTGAGACCTGAGAGGACCACCTGCAACATGTGGCCCAAGTTTTAGCCTGGATTAGCCAGGCAGGGTTGACGATCAAACCAGTCAAATGTCAGATGGAGAAGGCAGAGGTGTTGTACCTCGGGCACAGGGTTGGTGGAGAAAATATTCGACCGGAGCTGGCAAAAATTTATGCCAACCTGAATTGGCCTCACCCCACCAACCAAAAACAGGTATGCGCCTTCCTTGGGACGTCAGGATACTATCACAAGTTTGTGCCCCAGTACAGCACCATTGCCTAGCCGCTGACTGATTTGACGACCAAAAAGTACTCCCGATAAATTGACTGGACCTCCGATTGTGAGCAGGCCTTTTATCAACTTAAGGATATCTTGTCCCGGTACCCAGTATTAGCAGCCCCTGACTTCCGACGGTGGTTCATTGTGAAAACAGATGCCTCAGGCTGTGGAATAGGAGCTGTCTTAAGTCAAGTAGGGGAGGATGGTTGTGAACACCCTGTGGCCTATCTCTCCTACAAACTTGTTGATCGCGAGATAGCATGCGTCACTGTTGAAAAGGAGTGCCTGGCCATAGATTGGGCTCTCAAAAAGTTGCAGAGGTACTTATATGGGCGCGAGTTTTCGGTGGTTACAGATCATAATCCCCTTAGTTGGCAACAATGCACCGCAGGGGACAATGGACGGTTGCTGAGATAGAGCTTGGCCTTACAACTGCATAACTTTTCCATCTCTCACAAAAAGGGTAAAGATCACGGGAACGCGGATGGCCTGTCCCATCAGCAGGAACCAGACTCCAAGCCTCGTCGCCTCCCTGGAGCTGTCCAGCCACCCTCTCTCACCACGGGGTACACAGACTAAAAAGCTCTGCCTGGCTTATTCTATTAATCGTGGACATCATCCTTCCCCTATAACTTGGACTGGTAAAGAAAACCTATTTTCGTTATAAACAATTTGGGGTTATTGAACACTGGGGTGTTACTGGGTGATGGTTGAAGTTTGGTGAACACTGGGTGTTGTTTGAATTATGGTTTGATATATATATAAGCTATTGTTTGCAGTTAGCTGTAATAAAGATACCATTGTATCCACACATTTTCTTTGCCTGTGTGATCCTGAACCCCTTGATACCAGGACTTTCTTCTGGGTTCCTACCCTAACATCCTGGTATCATCACATAAGTGTACATGAAAGAGTCATAAGTGTATGTCCCTATGCAGACACAGATGCATTTTAGAGTTACTATGTGTATGGATAGAGAGGCGGAACAAGAGAGAGAAGGGCGGGCAAGCGTAGAGGGGCCAGAGATCAAAGGTGGAGTCACCTGCAGATATGCCTGTGAGAAGGCATATCTGTTGCAAGTGCTTGACCTCTGGTGCAAGATCAATGCTGATGATAATCATCATCAGCATGTACCTTGCTTCTGTTTAAAAGTAAATAATAAAAAACAGTGTCCCCACCCAATGTGCTACCAGCTCATAGCCTCAATTCTGGGAGATGTAACAGCGTCTGCCCCCCCAAAAAAACCTACTACCAGCACTAGGTTATTGCAGGCTGGGCAGGTGATACTTCAAGTTAGCTGCCTATACCCAGTGCCGTAACTAGCCATTTTAGTGCCCTGGGCGAGACAGGGAACCGGCGCCCCCCATCTAAGTGGGAGTGTCAATTGTTGGGTGGGTGTGGTCAACCTACTGTGGGGGCGTGGCTAGCACTTTACAAGTTCTAGACCGCACTGAAACCCCCTCCCTCTCCATTATTCTTGGTCTGGCTTTGTAAGGATCTTTATGTAATAAGCCTCCATACAATCAAAGTACTTTAAATGCAGCTATCACATGCTAGCTGTATAAAAAAATTAATTGGTTATTGAAATAAAACTCACTGAAACAAATTAAAACATAAATGTAATGGTACCATCTGTATCACACAGCCCCTTCATCCCACTGTGCCCTCCATCACAGTTTCTCCTTTATCACACCGTGCCATGGAGCCATCTCTATCATTGTGCCCCCTTGTCACCATCACACTAAATATAATATATATATATATATATATATATATATATAACACAAAACAAATGGGAGGGGGCGCCAAATAGTATAATACTGTATATAAAAATACAGAAAGGTGTACCAAAAGTCAGAATCTTAACCACTAAATAGGTATAGACACTCAGGTAATAATAGTGGATCAACAGGAAGAAGGAAATGAGGAACCACTCTAGAACACCAGCGCCGTGCCAATATAATATGCGTGCCAGATAAAAGATCTTTAAAGCTTATCTGTAGGTATAACCGGTATCTTCACCAATCAAGTTGAGCCTTATTACCCCATGGGAATAGCAGATGCTTCATACAATGTTGAAAGGTTCCGGAACTGGCACTTCATATATACTCAGTAGTATTCAGGATAATGGAGAGGAAGAAACTCACATAGTGTAATGCTGTATAGCAATACATTTATTACATAAATAATGTGGATGTGCACCTACATAAAAAATATATATATATACACACACATGTACACACACATACAATATAAAGAGCCTCCTAGTGTCCGCCATACCTTACAGAGAGCATTCCTGTGACCGCCATACCTTACAGAGAGCATTCCTGTGACCGCCATACCTTACAGAGAGCATTCCTGTGACCGCCATACCTTCCAGAGAGCATTCCTGTGACCGCCATACTATACAGAGAGGATTCCTATGATCACCATACAATACAGAGAGCATTCCTATGACCACCATACTATACAGAGAGGATTCCTATGATCACCATACAATACAGAGAGCATTCCTATGACCACCATACTATACAGAGAGCATTCTTGTGACTGCAATACAGATAAATACCTCACCTGAAATTAATAGACCCCACCATTAAATTAAAAAGCCTCATCAATAAATTAAATTGACCCACCAGCACCCCACAAATAAACTAGTACCCATTAAATAATTAGCCCCGCCTGAACGTCACCATTTAATTAATAGCCTACCTCCCACCCATGTACTAAGACACCCAACCTCCCTACCCTCATATCACACATTATATTAATACATACCCCCCTTCCCTCACACATTATGGCAGCATACCCCCCCATCCCTCATAAAGCATAGCAGCATCCCCCCCCCTCCATAATAGCAAGATGCAGCACACATTCCTCCCCTCCCTAATAGCAGCACACATTCCCCCCCTCCCTAATAGCAGCACACATTCCCCCCTCCCTAATAGCAGCATACATCCCCTCCATAATTGCAGCTTACATTCCCCCCCTGCCTCCCTCCATAATTTCAGCTTACATTCCCCCCCCCCCCTTACCTCCATCCATAATTGCAGCTTACATTCCCCCCTCCCCTGGCCTCCATCCATAATTGCAGCTTACATTCCCCCCCCCTTGCCTCCATCCATAATTGCAGCTTACATCTCCTCCATAATTGCAGCTTACATCCCCTCCATAATTGAAGCTTACATCCCCCTTCCCCTGCTTTGAAACTTACCTCCTGTCCAGCCATCGCTGCCTGGCTCCTCTCTGCTTCTCTGCTCCTCTGCTGCCTAGCAACGTCATGACATCAGATGCTGAGGCAGAGGGCAGAGTTCAGAAGGGGGTGGAGCCGGGTGCCGGCCGCCATCTTGGATGCGCCGGCAGTCTGAATCTGAGGTCTGTTTAATTTTATTTTTTTTCTTTTCACTCCTCACACAGAAGTCGGTGCGGGCGGCCACTGCGCCCCCTTGGGACTGCGCCCGGGGCGGCGGCACCGCCCGCACCGGCCTCGTTACGGCTCTGCCTATACCCATACTTTAACATAATTTGTTCTGGTTATTTCTCTTCTGTTCAGGTTTAAATACTTTTAATATTATAGTGAAAACATATTTTCCACCTTTATAACACCATTACTATGTGTCTCGCTTGTTTTTCTATTTCACATCTATAGCTTAAAGAGAACCTATCACTTTCTAAATAAATTGATTTGTGCCTTTTCATTATGTATGTGTAAAAACGAAGAAAACCAGACAGTTTGTATGCTCCTCTGCCAGGAAGAGAGAGTGATTTGCCAACAGCATGTGACTCTGCTTGAGAGTTAGATGGCATACAGCATCATGGTCACTGTCGGGCAGCTTCCAAAACTCAGTTCCTCTGCCAGGATCACTCGTGATGCAGAGGAAATGTGTCCCAGGATTTTTCCTATATTCTCATCCTGGTGGAGGGAGCATAAAAAAACTTTTGTTTTTTTATTACACACATCCTACAAAGAGCACTTTGTAAAAAGTAATATCTCTATAAAGTGACTGGTTCTCTCCAATTACTGTTTTATAGTTACATAGGCTATTTAGTTGATATTCTATCTATACTAACTGAACTTGGCAACATTACATCTATCTCATTATGCAAGAGAAATACCTCTTAAAATACTGTATTTCTATAACCATGGAGATCATACACAAATAAAACATTGGTTACGTATCACTTGGAATACAAATACCAGTTTATTACTATTGTATTTATGGATGTATTGCATTTCATGAGTGACTGGCAATTTTTAGCTCTTATGAGTGGAATGTGGAGGTTATTCCCTTCAGGTTGTAAGTCATACATACCTGATGCATGTTTTAAAACACTTTTTTGGACTTTGAGTACTACTAAGAATGTGGACATGAGATATGTATATTCCTAAATGGTATTTCTGTCCCTTAATCATTTTTAAATAAGCCTTTATCTTAAATAAAACATTTCAGGACACATATTTTGTCTGTTTTCTGCGTATGTTTTCATTGATTCATGGTATTGATTCCTGACCAGCTGACTACCTAGTTTGTTCATGGACCTTTGCTTTTTTGGCTGCCAGATCCAGACTCCTGACCCTAACCTGTCTGACAAGTCTCTTGTTGTGACTCTCACCATTAGTTACTATATCTGTCTCTGCTATGTCCAAGAATAATAACTCTCTGCATAATCTCTCAGCCTTCCCATCCTGTCCCTTTATGCGAGTTCCTGCTCTGGGATTCTGTTCTCCCTCAGTTGCTGATTTGCAACTCCCTGCTGATTGCTTTCGTAAAGGAAATTAACAACCTGCATTACCTTTTGATCTTGTGTAGCTGATCATTTTGTTGCTTGTATTGTACACAGAGCTGGATGAAAAGGAGATACTACAATAGAGCAAGTGATGTTTTTAAGCAGAGTAAAATATAGCAGTAAAACCCAAGGTATGTAGGAGTCATCAAGATATTTAGAACAATAAATATCAATAATAATATATTTTATAAGTATATTATGCTTAAATTTCCCATTTTATTTATGTTATATGTGTCTGCTCCTGATCATGTCAATTAACTCTTTTTCTAAATTGACTGAAGCACAAATAATACTTGTTTTATATGATTTAATATGTTGAAAAGTAGACAAATATCTTGCGGATGAATTAGATCAGGTTGACATCTAAGCTTTTACAGAATTTACTAAACCATAACATAAATCCAAAGGTAAGTGGGTCACTTACCAAAGCATAGATGTCAACCTCATCCATTCCATGCAGTAACCTGGGCACAATTATTTAATATAAAAGGCTTGTATTATATAAATAAATCAATTGAGTCACGGTCAGTAGAGTCAGATAGATAGTTTTACGGTTTTGAGAAAGTAAATATCACATTGGCGGGGTAGGTAAGATCGATGTGCTTGCCATGGTAGTTCTATTCTAATCCTTATATTATCTATCATGAAGCAGATTATATTAAAAAAATCATATGGAGTCATGTAGAGTTATTAGCTGATACTGTAATTTGTGAATCGCTTTATGAGCTTTAGCGTCTATGACTCAGGTGAATTGTCTTTGTTAGCAACAAATTTTTATACACTGTGTCACAACATACTAGGAAAAATGGATGTTTACCTGCTAGCACTTGACGCAACTAGTTAGTGCGGAGTCTAACATGCTGGGAAATGTACAGATCGCAGCCCGCAATGCCAGTCGCTAGAAAGGTAGTTGGACTCACAGTAGAGAGTAGTGGATTAGCTGGGTCAGAATCAGAATGTACAATAGAAATTCCGAGGAGTAATCAGAAGGGTAATCTGGATAGCTGAGATCAAACCAGAGAATCCAAACAGAACCTATATGTGAGGCTGAAGAATAGTCAGGAATGAACCAAGTCAGAACCAGGAATTTCAGTCGGTAGCAATACATAAGGCAAGAGATTAGTCAGGAACAGGCAGAGTCAGGAAACAGGATATTCAACAGAACTAGGAGCACCAAGGGACTAGAAGCACTAAGGACCACACCAAGTCACTAGGGGAGTGATTTAATACTCTAGCACTGGATCATCAACCTGCGGCTAGGCAAATGCTCATGCATGGAATTGCAGCCAGAGAAATTAGTAGTCATGTCACCAGAAGCACCCATCCACGTGGGAATTCAGGAGAGCAGGGATGGCGCCTGAAACACCCAGACCCATGTCCATGAGTACTGTGGAGAATGAGGACATGACATAAGAATAATCCTAAAGGGTATTTCTGCCCCTCAAAACATATTTTTTAAAATAAGCCTTTAAACAAAAAATAATACAAATATCTATACACCGAAGGAGCTAATGATCAGGTACGATTACTTCAAGTGAATTAATGAGATTGCAACAGGTATTATGGCAGGGTATAGAATTATTTCAAATTAAAGGAAAAACAGATTCAGTCAGCTCTGCCACTTACAGTTAAAAGACAGGTGTGCTTGTTTATAGAGAGGTCTCTGTCCAGACAATGACGAGTTTAGAGTCTCAAGATGACGCCCGGTGATTAGGATTCTGGGCAATAATGGCGGGAAATATTGCAGAGAGACCAGAGAGCATCCAAAGGACAATACACAGAAAACCTTTGCCCTGTATTAGAGTAGTTTTCAGAGACCCTCCAGTGGCCCCTGTTCATTTGGGAATCCAAATAAAGGCTATATATTCTAATCTTTTCTATTTTTCAATACTTCTCTATTTTGGAAGGGTGATCCAGTGAAATCTATATTTAAAGAGGCTAATTGTGAGGGTCAGTACAAAGCAGCACACCCCAAAAAAAATGCTATATATTCTAATCTTTTTTATTTTTCAATACTTGTCTATTCTGGAAGGGTCATTCAGTGACATTTATATTTAAGGAAGGCTGTTTGTCAGGGTCAGCACGCAGCTGGACCCCACCCCCCAAAAAATGCTATTTATTGTAATATTTTCTGTTTTTCAATCTATTCAATTCTAATTTGCTATATAAATAAATGAGGATACTGACAGATGAATCTGGCCTGCACCCCTACTAAAAAAAACTCAAAGATTAGACACACAATACATTGCCAGATTATTCATCGGTTACCAAGAGCATGGCTTTCACTACCTTGCTGCTATAATAAATGAGGATGCTAAGAGGTGAAGGTGGCCTGCACCCTTACTACCAAATTCAAAGATTAAGCGCACAATACATTGCCAGTGTATTGATCGGTTGCCAAGAACATGGCTTTCAGTACCTTGTTTTACTTATATGCTTTGTGCCATAATGCTGCCCCTTTGAATCAAACCAGGGGACTTGTATATATTTATGGGAGGGAGGGTGGAAAAATCATTCCCTCAGGGCAAGCTTCAATCAACCCCGGGGTAAAAGGAACTGCCCGATACATGCAGCGGAGGTCCTCCCCAAGACCCATGTACATAAATATGGAATGTATGTAAATTATATTTATATTTCTATTAGTGACGTGTAAGAAATGTGTCAAAGAGACGGTTCAGATAGGCCAATAGTTGCCCTTCCCACATATGTAAATATGTATAATATTTACATTTGATTGCCCAAAACATTTCTTGACAATGCAATTGAAAGCCCACATTCTGAGAAATTAACAGTACAGGCAGCCAGGGCACGCGGCTGTAAATAAATTATTTCTGCCTCTTGATTGGACATGGGGGGGAATGCTCTTGGTCCCATTTTTCCTATCTCCGTGCTACTGATTCCTGCTTATAAGCTTTTACTAGATTGAGTTAAATCCTGGGGGCATCTGAGTACCTGTGAGTGCACATAATTCTTCTAAAATCCAGTAAAATTCCAGACAGTTACTAAGAAGCTGTAATTTTGTAAAGGATTATATCCTGGGACTTGTGGTGTAATAGTAATCTGACCTTCCACTGTTTGGTTTTGCTATTAGTTGTTAGCTGATTCAAATTGCCACCATTTTTGTTTAAATAAAACTGTGCCCTTTAGCCAAATTTACATTAGTGTCCATGTGGTTATTTATTTATTGAATTGCAGTAATAGTAAGTCTGAACATGCAAAGGAGGTTTGGGTGCTATGAAAGGGAGATATCAACACTATTAAGTTTATTTTTTTTTTAAATTGAATCAGAGAAAGCAAATGCAATGATGGCAAAGTTACAAAATCCTTCAATAAGACAGTTTACTGCGGACTGTGACGAAATGAGTGGGATAACCCTGTGAGCATTCGGTGTCTCATTTCTCACATAATGTGGATTATAGTACTTTTTATAGCCCATGCTTTGTTCCCTAGCTCACCAGACTACAACTGCATTGTCCAATAACATGTGGCTAAGGGGACATTGTAGTTCAGTGTACATATGTATATTGTGTATTGCAGTAAGGTTGCTATTCATTGTCTTTAAAGTGAAGCCAGGGGGATTGTGGGTAGGGATCAGGTTGCCATGTGCTGGAGTAGAAAAACTAATTAGTGTCCATTGTTCTCACCAGGCTAGTCCAGACAGGCCATCTAACAGGGGAGCTTCTCTGGAAGGACAGCTCATCTTCACTCCCCTGTCCAACACCCCTAGTCCAGCACTGACCAATGGTTAAGTAGAATAGACCCAAGGGTTTGCCCAGGGAGGGGAAAGACTGTGGAAATTAGACCTGGGATATAAGGAACAACTCGAAGGGAGAGGGGTGTTGATGCTGGGATTTCATTCATGAAGGTGCATCTAGTTTTGAATTATCGTTTTCTAACTAGTCTCTATATATGCAGCTGAGAGTGATCCATGGGTCGTGAAGTCTGGACAGCAGGTGACTATATCTCCTTAAGTTATTGGGGTAAGGGACAGATAATGTGGTAAATCTGCCTGGCATTTATTTACTGTTTGTACATAATATTCTAGTGCTGTTTGTATGACAATAAATATACTGTTGTATTTTTATAACTGCATTTTGCCTGAGTGACCATACAAATCCTAGAAGGTACGGGGTAGACTTCCCTGGCATAGGAAGGCACCCGTGGGTGGCCAGCCAGCGTGAAGTGGGTAGCATTGGGCCATATACACCCGGTATCTTCACATTTTTGGTGGCAAGCAGTGGGGTCACTCAGTCCCAGGTTCTCTCTGGGTAGAGCTGCAGGGGAACTGTATCATGATACATTCCAGGGCTCTGCAAAGCAGTTAGCACTAGAAACCAGTTACCACATTATCCTGAACTTACTCCTAAAGGCTTTAAGGCAGAAAGTGTCACAAAAAGCGTTGTGGGCTTTAGGCGAGGGAAGATGCCGCCTAAGTGCCGATTTGATAAGGGGAAGCGCACCCCGCCAGAGGAGAGCGGAAGATGGAACCGTGTCTCAAAGAGGGGAAATCACAGTGAGGTGAACCCTGGAAGTAAAATGGGTGTGAGCTCTAGGAATAAGAGAGCAGATCACAGCCCAGTGTTGAAAAAGTTCCCAAAGGAAGGGATGAAGCAGTCCAGTACAACCAGGAGAAAGGTGTACTGGGATGAAGGACTGTGGCAGAGTCTGCAGGATGGGGATATGGATGTGTTGCACCATCCCACCACAATGCAGCACATTTTGGATTATTGGGATGAGGAGTGCCCAAAGATTATTATGTGGGAAGGAGCCAGTCTACTGGAGAAATTGGAGAACCTGTTGGATGTGTTCCTAATGTTGAAAGAGGAAGCAAGTGCCTGCAGTTTTCGGGATGAACCAGAATGGGATGATTTTACACATGAAGTTATTTGTACTATGCAGAATCTGGCCAAGGGAGGATCCAGATACAACAATAATCAGCAGTACAAACAAGATGCAAATGGACTGTTACCGCACAGGGACATGCCTGATGAATCCCCAGCAAATGTACTAATAGAATCTGTCCCATTAGCAGATTCTACAGATCCACTAGAGACAATGCGTATGGAGGAGCTGATAGTGGAATGCCAGATCCGGGGTGTACCTTACCTTTACTGCACGCACAGGGATATCCTCAAACGTTTGTAAGAAGATCAGGAGAATCCCATCAATGCCTTTAGTGTTTATAGGAAATGGATGCTCACTTTGGGTCCCCACATACCTCTCTGGGAACAAATGCAATGTCTGCAACAGAGTTTTGAAGAAGCAGAGGATGAGGTATGGCGGCAAGGATTTACAGACACTGAAATGTGGCAGGATCAGTGTTATCGAGTGAATACTGAAAAATGCCAATTGGAATATCTTTTGTCACACTATAAAAAGATGGCTGCTCAGTCTGTTAATCAGGGGGAGGTCCATCCCAGTGCATTATACACAGTTGCCCAAGCTACTATCTTGGGGGAGACTGGAGAAGAACTGCTTGGTGAGGATGTTGTACCTCTGACTACTCAGAAAGGATTAGGAGAAATCCTCCCATTTGGGGACTTGGATGGAAAAGAGCTACCAAGTAAGTATCATGTAGTAGCATCTTCTGATAATTTGCCAGTGTTATTGGCACCTGAGACTGTGTTTGAGTTAGAACTGAATTACATAAAAGACCAGTTATCCACCCCTGTTGTGCCTGAAAATGTTTTGTTTAATGAAGTAACGCAGGATAACGTATGTGTGCTCTCCGGGGCAAGTGATGTACAGCTGTACCCAATTGTGGCAGAAGAGAGTCATAAAGTTGCTCAACATATGATCTCAGCAGAAATCATGATTACAGACTGTATGGCCGACTTAATGGGAGAGGATAAAGGAATTGTCATGTCAGAGACCACTACCATGGGGCCCTGGGAAAACTACTCTTATACCTTTCCCTACGCAGAATTGGCAGATGAGGAGATGTTGACTGAGTGGGTGTCTGAGGGGGCACCAGTACAGCAAGATTCACCAGCCCCACAAGCTTTGATGCATCGCACTCAAGCTCCAAATCTGGGAATCCAGGACCCAATACAAGAGGCCTGCACTGGACCATCCACTTTGTTTTGCTGCCAGGAGGACAAGTCTGTATCCAATGAGGATTCACACTACCCATCAGGTTGCCATGTGCTGGAGTAGGAAAACTAATTAGTGTCCATTGTTCTCACCAGGCTAGTCCAGACAGGCCATCTAACAGGGGAGGTTCTCTGGAAGGACAGCTCATCTTCACTCCCCTGTCCAACCCCCCTAGTCCAGCACTGACCAATGGTTAAGTAGAATAGACCCAGGGGTTTGCCCAGGGAGGGGAAAGACTGTGGAAATTAGACCTGGGATATAAGGAACAACTCGAAGGGAGAGGGGTGTTGATGCTGGGATTTCATTCATGAAGGTGCATCTAGTTTTGAATTATCGTTTTCTAACTAGTCTCTATATATGCATCTGAGAGTGATCCATGGGTCGTGAAGTCTGGACAGCAGGTGACTATATCTCCTTAAGTTATTGGGGTAAGGGACAGATAATGTGGTAAATCTGCCTGGCATTTATTTACTGTATGTACATAATATTTTAGTGTTGTTTGTATGACAATAAATATACTGTTGTATTTTTATAACTGCATTTTGCCTGAGTGACCATACGAATCCTAGAAGGTACGGGGTAGACTTCCCCTTAAATTACTTTTTCACACCAAATAAACTGATGATCTTTTGTATTGCACAGTCTCTTTTGTGTGTATTCACAGACCTCTCTATTTTCTCTCCTCTCACACTGTTCTCAGTACATAGCTCAGTCTGTTTAGTGTGATGTCACAGATCTCTATACTGCTTATTTGTTTTCAATACTTTCCTTTTTACTCACACCTCTCTTTGGCTCACTTCTTATCTTCTTCTCTCTCTGTCTATGCAGACACAGGGATCACTCTCCCTCAGAAGTCTAGAACTTTCCTCTTCCCACTGCCTTCTGGGAGTTCACAGTTATTACCAATGTTAGTGGACTTGTTGCTATGCCACACACTCCTCCTTCCTGTCACTCCCGGCAACCACCAACCACTCCCAACTTCTCCCTCAAGAAACATTTTTTTTTTTTTAAATCTTTATAAACACTTTTAACAATTAACAAATTAAATAAACAAATTAAAAACATATAGATACACTCCAGGGTACTCAGATTTTGGGGCACCACAGTAGCATTGGGCCATATACACCCGGTATATTCACACAGACTTTAGACAAAATTCGTGACAATTGGGACCATTGTGAAGTGATCATTAGAAAATAGATTGGAAATGAATGTTAATGATATAAATAGTAATGTAGGAGCAAAAACAGCTCAAAATTACATTATTTTACCTATTTTTCACAATTTTCAATTAAATCCAGATCCAAAATCAAGACCTATCGCGTTTGTTCGACAAATTTTTTAGATCAATGTTAATCTATTCCCCTCTCAAGAGCCATTAAAGGTTTGATGGTCTTTGGAAAGTTGTATGGTACCTTTTGGGAGGCATTAATATTGTCAGTGCACCATAAGGTCATAACCAAGGAAGTCTGTCATTCTGTGTTGTAAAGTTGAGATATTTTGATAGAGTAGCAACTTGCTTCGTAGAAGACAATGTTTGGGGATTGTTAGGTCACACATTCCTGAGCAAAGATGAATATACAATCAGATCCTCTGACAAGGTCACAAAGCAGCTGGTCTTGCAAACATATAGACATGTTCAGTGGTCATCTCCCGATTATTCATGCTTCTCTGCAAGAAGTTACAATGCAGTTTGCATTGCTGGTGTAAGCAGGATTGGAATTTACCTACCTAATTTTCCTCGGATTTAAATCCTTGTAAAGTGGCGGCAAAGTTCCTTATCAAGCTCAGAAAGTGCTAGGGAAACATTTTCGTGAAGATCTGAAGTATCTCTGGAAGAAAAAGTAGTTAACAGCATCTTTGAAGCTTCCTCTTCCCTTTTTAGATTAAATAAGGTTACCTGTGTTAGGGTGATCTTTCCAAGTAATGCCCAGTTTAAGTTAAGGTTTAGTTGAAAAATTGTTGTGGTACACCTATTTCTCATCGAAATGCAAGTGCATTTTTTTTTCACATATTCAGTGAAAGATAAGAGCTGAGGCATGTTCCATTTTGACTCCTTCAGAGTTTTTAAGAGAGCAGATGATATCAGTTCAATCCATTTTGCCTCATAGATCTTCCTGAAGTTTCATGCATTGTCCATTATATCAGTGCAGCCCTCCATCATTGCTCTGCACTCCACAGTGTTCAAAATCATTTGCAAGCTATTTTATTTAACCTTCAGTGCCAGCGGCACAGTCTTCAATGTACTGGTGTCATTGTCTTAGTCAGTTAACTTTCACAGCATTTACTACATGCCAAAAGTTTGATGGAATGAGTCTTCCATTTTCTCCAGTAGTGTAAGTAGCGTTAACATTTCTCTAGGTTTCTGACGGATGTACTCATGTTTACCAACATCTCGGGCCTGATTCATTAAAGATTTTAACTTAAGAAACTTCTTATTTCGGTCTCCTGGACCAAACCATGTTACGATGCAAGGGGTGCAAATTAGCATTCTATTTTGCACATAAGTTAAATACTGACTGTTTTTCATGTAGCACACAAATATCAACTTTAAATTTCAGTTTACAAATAAGCTATCAAGTATTTGTGTGCTACATGAAAAAACAGTCAGTATTTGACTTATGTGCAAAACAGAATACTAATTTACACCCCTTGCATTGTACCATGGTTTTGTCCAGGAGACTGAAATAACAAGTTTCTTAAGTTAAGATCCTTAATGAATCAGGCCCCTCGTCTGACCGGGTTATAGAGGTGCTGTCCCATCTGTACAATGCATCTTTAATTTTTAATTATGAATAAAACTTCATCTTGTGTCATATCATTCAAAAGTTTCCAAAAACCACTGGTAGTGCCAGGTGGAACAGGGTCAGCAAAGGTGATCAAAGGCTGCGAGTTTGTCCCATTTTTTGTTTAGTTTACTTTTCTTCAGGTGTCGCCAGAGGTATTTTCAAACATGCATATCTGGGTATACGTTCAGGTCTACTTGAGTCGCAATTATTTGGCGTATGCATCCATCCATAATACACATGCATAGTACAGAAATGACAAACTTACGTCCAAGTGCTCACTGAAAACATTTCTTCTATCATGGAAATTACTCGCTCCACTAACTAGATTTATCTGAACTTCTCACGCCACAATCTAATTTACTATATACACTTTGTCAGCATGTTCCCTCATTTCATTGCTATATATTTTCTTTATGTAAATGTTAAAATCACCTCATTGTTGTAATGTTCTCTCTGCATTACATACTGCATACAACGCTGTACAAGATGTTGGCGTTTTACAAAGTAATAATATTATTGAGTCAATACTGCTGTATTGCAGCCTGGCAGGATGTGTGTACTAATGCATTTGAATTTAAATAGCTGATCTGGTAACCTAGAAATCTTCCATTTCAATTTCAGATAATTGCCTGCTTCTAGTTATCATTTCCTATTATAACAACTGAATTGAATGATGAATGTTAAATATATCTTTTAAATAAATACCTTAATTTATCACAGGTTACTGCAATGGAAACAATGATTTTAAAAAAACAATCACAGAGTATTATCTCACAGTGAAATGGGTCGTGTTAGAAAGCATAATAATACTACTACTACTTTATGCTGGTATTCTCCAGCTATACTTCTTGTCAATAATGAAAACAGTGATATTGATAAAGTAAGAATTTGATTCAAGTTTATGTAAAATGAGTGACGTTATGATTACATCCACAAAATTTCCGCAGTACTAAATCAATACAAGCTGAAAGTAACGATTGTATATTAATAACTAACACATGGTACATGAATTAAAGAAAGACAGCTTAGCAGCTGGGAATAGCATCAATCAGGAACACTCACTGCAGTGCAGGAAAAGACTAATTTAAATATTGCAAATAATCCAAAAGGCCAGTTTATCACAAACTAAACAATGCTAACACATATACATAACACCTGAAAACATTTTACTCATATATATATATATATATATATATACACAAGTTAACCCGTGCATGATACTCATGCATTCTAGTCAAATCAAGCTACTTAAGGTGTTAAAAAGGTTCTTCTCATGCATTTGGGCCTAGCCCAGGCCTCCTCAGGGGAAGAGCGTTACTTCTTGATGCAAGCACCCTTTTTTTAACGTGATTTAGGCCCCGCCTCCTTTCCGACTTCTGAGGCTGCACAGTATGGAGGTCCGCTCGGCAGTGACAGGCAGGGACAGTGTGCTCCCCGACTGCTCTGATTGTATTTAAAACAGCCGGGCAGCACACTGGCACTGCCAAACGGACCTGCACATGCTGTGCAGCTGTAGGCAGCAAACCCCTGCTGGGGGGGGGGGGCGATTGTCCCGATCGCACCCCCCTGGATCCGCCACTGTACACATGTGTGTTCATGAGGTAAAATTACCTCACGAAAATGAGTTTGACCCCTCAACTCATCAATAATGTCAGTATACCAAATTTCAGCCCTTTTTGAGTTTTTTTTCCACACACACACTAAGAATTTAGTAGGTCAGTTAACCCGTGCATGATACTCATGCATTCTAGTCAAATCAAGCTACTTAAGGTGTTAAAAACTCCCCACTGTCACCCCCGGCAACCACCAACCACTCCCAACTGTCACTTCTCCTTCAAGAAATATATAGGTCAGTGTATAACTCTGCCCAGCAGGTGGCGCTGCAGCTTGGTTTTTTTTTTCCACACACGCCACTAGCCATTTATATAGTAGATATTACTCACACTACATTTTACGGTCTGATTAAGATGTTAGTCAATATTGTAGTGTGAGTTCAGATGGGTTGATCGTTTTTTTAATTCAATTTGTCCAAATGTTACATTCTATCCAGAACACAAATGGAAAAACAGAACAAACTAAATACTGGAGGACTCTATGCTAATAAGTGTGTGGAAGGAACAGATCATTATTATGATTAAACATGGCTTAGGACACAAAACATTAATTCATTGTTGTCTGGTGTATGTGTTTTGCGATAATGCTTGTGTAAACAATGGTTTTGTATCAGTGTAGGAATCAATAGTCACTAAGCCTGCCGCACTTTCATTCCATTGCTGTCCAGGATAGAAAGCAACATAAAGAGAACTAATTCTTACACCTTTTGTCTGAAGCCATGTTTTGCCACTGCACACCCTGCAAAGGACTTGTAAGCCAACATCACATCATCTTATGGTTATATTTAATAAGGTTGGGTGATATGGAAGACTTTCTATTACTGCCTATCGCAGCAATAGAAAATATTCTATTGCCCAACTCAAGAAGGAAAATTTGCAAGGGCAACTGAGCAATGCTCAGCTCTCCGGCAATACTGAATGGTAGCGGTTAGAGGACTCTTTCCATTTTGCGAGTTCAGGGTCCCTCTGCGCATGTGTGACCCAACAATGACAGGTTTAAGCATTGATTAAAATGATAATGTTAAAAAAATAGAAAAAAAATAATAATTTGTTTTACAAATGAAAACTGTTTTATTTAAATAATAAGGCATTTTTTTCTAGTGGGAAGCCTCTGTTACCGCCATCCTGAGATGGTGATAGTGATAGGAGGACAGCATCAGTACTTGTACAGCTGCCAATTGGCTTTTCTCTCACATGCTCCCTCGTCATCTGATTATTCCCCACATGCCCAGGGCCAGGGCCACCACTAGGCAGCAGCCTAGGACGCTGAAATCTGGGGGGCAGCACTGAGGCCAAGGAAACACATTAATAATGTCTCGGAATGAGACATTTCTTAATGTGGGAAATGCAATTGCCCAGGGCCCTACGCCCATCCACTATTCCCCCAGGAATATATAAATGTGGTGCTGCCATAGTGCAGTACCCCATTTCTGCATCTGTCCAGCGCATGGCTCCCGGCAGCATTGTGACGTTGCAACCCTGTCAGTGGAGAGGAACCAGGAAGGCAAAGAAGAAAGAGGAGGCAGAGAAGTGGGCAAGAAGAATAGAAGGCAATTACATAACTACAAAGAAAATGGGTGGAGAGAAAGCTAGAGAAAACGGGAGGGGGACTTGAAAAAGGGGTGTAGCCTACTTCAAACAATGTGTCCCCTTAGAATTTATTGTCTGGTGATACTCTACACAACAAAAAATTAAGTAGGCTAGGTATGGGGGAGGAGGGCACTGTTAGGAAGCCCAATTCTCCTCCTTCATGACTGGAGAATATATGGAGACCCCTCATTTGAAAGAAGATAGTCCCCTCTTTTAAATGATTACTTTACTAGACAATAAGACCCTACACTACAGAGCATGAGATGAGGCAGCTGGGGAGTTATAAAGTCCAAATCTCAATAAACTCATTTGATGCCATAGGTTTTCTAGTTTTCCAAATTTTTGGGCTACCCTTAGTAGCAAAAACAAATGCATTATCATTTTCAAGTGTAGATTCTATTATAAAAATCTATGTGTAGAATCCTGCAAGAACCACAAAGTATATCTTGGTTATGTTTAGAGAAAAAAAAAATCACACATGTGTTTTTAGTTCAAATCCTTGCAAAACCAGTTCAAAACAACCCAAACACTTCTTTTTTACCCATTTTGGGTAGATTTTCTTTGCTTTGTCAGGAGTTATTAGCAAACTAATGGTATTTTATGAAAAGTCAATATCTACTGGAAAAAAATATGTGGGTGGGTACTACATAAACAAATTATGGAAATTGATGTTGAAAGTGACCAGCCTAAAAAGTACCACAATTGTAAGATTTTGCGTACCATACTTTAAGGTAAGCTTATTACATTTTTGGTTATACTATGCATTTGTGTAACCACTGATTGCCTGGTTGGGTAGTACTAGTGTGTTTCCTTCACTTCTATCTTGTAGTAGTACCCTTGGGTCATTCACGCAGCTGTAATTCACTCTCCCACCACAGCATCCCATGTAATAAATCAGCAAACAGGTGCCCCTGCACTTGCAGGTATGATAACAGAAGAGATGCAGTGCAGAGGCAGCTGTATAGAGTCACCAGAGATGAAAAGAATGTGAGCCAGGCCATCTTGGTGGATAAAATAAATGAGGAAGATTTATTTTATTAACAGTGACTTATTGACAGCTTTCCAACTCTCCCTTCTCCAGCACAAATCACTTAGCTGCTTTAATTTATTTGGCAATTTAAAGCCTATTGTCTGATCCCATAACAAGGCATTAATAATCCATCGTTTTTAGTAAAGTAGTGGTTCTTTCAACTATCTTAAATTCTCCTATGTTATGCCTGAAGGATCACCAGTTATTCAAGATGTGCCTAACACATATACAGGGCCCAATTCATTAAGGAACGCAAAGTGAATGCAATTTAAGCTTTTTAAAAACACAGATAATGCAAGCAGGGGCCGGTATTCAACAAGATGAAGATCGCAAGAAATGTTTGTAGTTGAATACGGATGTAAGTACTCTCTGCCTATGTGGCACTTGCCGTATGCAGACAGACACAACACACTGCAGGATACGCACAATGCATACGTATATGTAAAGTTCCATCAGAATGCACAGAAAAAAAAATATATTATTAAATACATTAACACCTGTCAATAAGATAATCATAAATGAAAAAAAACATTAAAATATATATATATATATATATATATATATATATATATATATATATATATATATATATGTGTGTGTTTCATTTCTTTTTATATTAAATGCAGTGATCAGGATTTTATTAATGGCTTCTGTACAAAAAACCTAATTTTTTACAGTTGATCTTGATTGCAAACACATGTTCTAGCATGCATATGCAGCGGATGCTTCTACTTAGTTCATGGTTGTACTATTAATTCTAAATAATTTTCTATTTCTGATCTGACTCAACTGTCTCATATTTAATGAATAAGTAGCATATACACCATGCGTTGATGCATTATCTTATCTTAGTGGGTAACTTGATATACTTCAAGGGCTGCACCCCTAGCTGACTTCAAAAGGGTCGCACATGTGGACCTACCCACATGCCTCTAAAATCTCACCACATGCCGCCCACATGCACATCAGACCTCCCCAAGTGCCCATCTGACCTCATCCACATGCCACACTAAGTCTGTGTTATCACTTGATTTTCTATTACGTACTTCTGTAGTAATATTTCTTAAATTCCTAGCTTAATGGTCCATAATTTCCAGGATTTTATTTTGTTGACCTTTTAAAGATTGGTGAATCAAAAATAAAATAATTAATGGTTCATCCATTACTTAAATAAGCTCTCTTAGCACAATGGTCAGTACTATCTGGACCAACTGCTTTATTAATCTTAGTTTTGTTTAGTTGGAACCTAGAAGGCTTGGGTTATTATGATATGACAGATATTACTTTTTGAAAGCCTTAAGCGTGCTTTCGTGTCCCAGTGCTCGAAAAAATAAGTGAGAAAACCCAAATAAAAAACGTGCACAGGGTTGCGGGTTCAGACCCTCCTCAAAAGAGGAAGGGTCCCTTGATCCCTGACCCCCGGATCCATAAGGACCCTTAAGGGGCAAGGGTCTTGAAACCACCTTCGCCGCAAGGCTGGGGGGGTCACTTTTGCCAATGATTTTACCCCTTGGCACCAGTCCTTCTGCCTCCCCCCGGAAGGGAAGACCTCAGAGGGGTTCAGGGAGGTGGGAGCCACTGGGACCACACCACCTCCCCTAGATCGTCAGGGGATCGGACCCATAAGGGAAGCCGCACACCCATCAAATCCAAGTGAAAAAAAAACATAAAAATAAGTCAAAGTGACAAAACAGTGAAGAAAATAAATAGTGCCGTGCAAAACAGCCCCAGCCTTTCGGCCGAGATGTTAAAACTTATTCCTGCCTGGCCAAAAGGCCGGGGCAAGGAAAGGTGGTGGGTGAAAGTGAGATCGTGCTCAGTGCCATCGTGTCAAGTGAGGGTGACAAGGCCCCAGGTGATTTCCGGCACCCCTGGGTCACCACTCCAGGGGCACTATCTCAAGACTTTCAAGCTACCGGCCTTCTGGCCAGACCAAGCTTTCCCATGGCCCTTTCAGGTGCAGGAATCCCTACTCAGACAGGTACTCACTTGATCTTAGCCAAAAGGATGAGACAGATATTACTGTTCTTCGTAAACACAGAAGGATTTCTGTTATCATTTAGCTCTTGCCTTGGAACGCTCATTCTCCCACCTGGATCATGTGTTTTCCAAATGAGGGAAATCACTGAGTATAGCGGACTCTTCCCATGTTCTGCAGCTCCGTCTGTCAGGTAACAAGCTACTGCAGCCCAAAACCTGGAAGATGTCTCAGTTTGTTGGTCCAACATGCTTATTTAAGAATTGCAAAAGCTCTAAAAAGCTGTACATAAAAATAGTATATTTACACCCATATGCAGAGTGGGAGGCATCTTATGTATGGACCAGATGTACGTCAGGTGGATTTACACCCAACCAGTTCAGGAGCACAAAACATCTTAAGATTTGTTTTTAAGGGTGAAAGGGCCATCGCTATTAAGTTTGATTTAAATTTTAAAAACCTCTATAATAAAGTAGGTAGATTCTTCCTTCTCGTGTACAAATGAAAGTAGAAAATGTCATTCTAAAATACACCCACAAAATCATATAATATGGCCAGAACCAGTGAAGAAAGCTTTAGGGGTGAACTTGCAAGCTGCCAATTCAGAAGCGGCTAGCTAGTACTAGTGATCGTTATCATCATAGTGTGTAATTGTACCAGCCCTCAGGCACCTGCCAGTGATATAAATATATCAATGTGGTATCCCGAGGTGCTCACACTAGTGGAGAGCTGCCTTGCTAGGCATAGGAAAGACAAGGAAGAATAATGCTCGTACTAAGAGAGGAACTTGCCTCATAGGAAGTATTACTTAATAAGTTGTGAATATAAATATATTTGTTTGAGGGGGTGCACCACCAACTTATACGAATAGTCAAAAGAGGAGAGAAAGAAGTTGAGGTTCACTGAACCATAGAAGGGGCACTCCAGTTCCTAAGGAATAACCCTATCGACATATAACATAAAATAAAAAACAGGGCTGTAGTCTTTATTATGATTTATAACTGATTCGTGGGGAGCAAAATATAAAGATAAAAAATTAAAGAAAGTAGATAGAGATAGTGTTAAAATCAAAACCCTTCAGTGACTGCCATTAAGTAGTTAATATTCAAAAATTCAGATATGAATAAGCACAATATAACTACTGTAATAAGTAGATGAAATATCAGGTAAGTGACTCTAAGGATAGTTGCTGAAGGAGAGAGAAATATGTGTTCACTGATATATAAGTTTTACATTTATCAAAGTTACTGTTACTATTAATCTTCCAATTATAAAGGCCAAAGGGAATATTCCAATATAAATTAGTAACAGGTGGTGATAAGTTAAGAATTAGCTATATTTGTACCATTACTCATTATATGTTAAATACATTCAGATTATCAGTGATTGCCAATAGTCTATGTGACATATCTCCTGCTCCTCATATAACATCCCTAGGCTGCATAGGCAATATGAATATCAAAAGTCTGAATATATTGTAAATTCCTGAATAGGTATACAATGTATTTGGTCTCTCTGTATCAGAATTATTATTACCAATTACTTATTCAGTCAAAACTAAAAGGAGATATGTCATGAGACATATATCCAGCGTCAGTAACTCCTTAATTTAAAATATGAGCATTTCTCTCTCCTTCCTATATGGTCACTGATAGTATCACTAATACATTCAAATGCACAATGCTTCTAAGCAGCCCCCCTCAAAATCCTCCTTACAAATGTATCACGGGGATAGATTGAGTAGCTGTAATATGCCAAATCTTTTGTATACCCATATCTAAATTGATGTGGCTAAACCGCTAGTACTCAAGTTTAGTGGAGGAGAGGGGATGTAATACCGCCGCACGGACTGAATCGCCATGTCGGCAGTCACTTCCAGAGTGCGACGTCACGAATGACGTCACATATCCTGACGTACGTTTAACTAGGAGATCAAAGAATAGATCAAAATATATATTGATCTGTATGAATATATTTAATTAAACTATAACCTGTGCTGAAAAATTGGAGACTGAGAAAGTCCTCAGGTATCAATAATATAGAAGACAAGGAAGAATAATGCTAAATAGGAAACCAACTTTTCCTATGTGAAATACAAAATGAAAAAATAATCTAGCAATGGCGCTAAACATTATATTTAAAAAACAATAATAAAAATACAATACAATACTACAGATATTTGCAAAAATAATAATAAATTAAGAGAAAAGTATCCACAATATAAAGTGCGTCTTTGACCCAATCCAATGTTTCCAAAGGAGTCTTAAATCAATAACTCTGAAAAAGAAAAAAAATGAATATATATATATATATATATATATATATATATATATATATATATATATATATGAGATATATATATTATTTTTTTCCTTTTAAAATTTATTGATTGAAGACTTCTTGAGGTACTATCAGTGCCGGATTAAGGGAATGAAGGCCCCTGGGCTAAGGGGGCCTACATTCCCCCATGAGGGCCCCCCTCCCCCGTGATCCGAGCTGCCTGTATAAAAATGTATAAAAATATTATTAAAATATATTGTATACCCCAAAGGGAACATAAGGACTCATACCAGAACAAGATGAAAAACAAGCCTTGCAAAGTTTCTAGAGATGTAAATACCTGGGTCACAGAATCCTATGGTGTTGTGCGAACTTGTCCAAACGATATAGAGTCCTTAGTTTACAACCATCTAATGTGTTTTAACCTATTTGATGTCTTTATCAAGGTGGTGAGGACAAGACTTCAAACTCCATTTAAATACATGAGAGCCAATCAAAGTGTCCGAAATAGGTTACAAACACCACATCAATAATTAGCATAATAAAACAGAAAACATATCCATAAAGCTTGTAATATAGAATGCAACATTCTTATTAATACATCAAAAATAAGAACATATATTAAATACATATGAAAATAAACATCAACTTATGACAAAAGTTTGAGAAATTTGATCCAATCAAATGCATGTAATCAACCAATCCCAGATAACTAAAACGCCACATTTTATGTGGGCTGATATACTAAGCAATAAAACCCTTCAAGCTTTCTCTTTTGTATTGGGCTCTAAATCTGTTTTTCCTTGGTATAGGCCTTCTTCTTAAATGTTTGTGAACTATAACTATATTTATCTATATTTATATAGATAAATATATTTATGTTGTTTTTATGAAATTGGGCAATTTAGATCGATGACAATGAATTTTCTGTAATACTGCATTTTTATTATTGTTTTTCAATATAGTGTTTAGCGCGATTGCTAGATTATTTTTTCACCTGCAAGTGATATGGCTACTGACAGGCGTATCTGTGTCTATATGTGGGTCTGAAACGGGCAAAAGAGCATACACCTTATTCAGCATGAACCTCTTAGTTGGAAAGGTGGTCTCCCTTTTGCTAAAGCCACCCCTTGTCATCCAAAGACTTTAATATTGCTTGGACTGTAGTGTGTTAACAATGTGTGTATATATGTATTTTATGTCTATCGTATATATTCTTAAATTTGGCCAGGTGGGGTTGCACACCCTGTCACTATTGTGTATATATGCCTTTTGTTTATGTACTGTACTATGTTTCCTGGCCTTTGCATCTATACAGAATCGCATCATGCATAGCAGACATGATCTAGCCACACACCGCACAGTGCCTGCAAGTGAGCTGAGGTCTGGGGGAGCTCTTGGTATATGAAAACATGAGAGGAGTTTGAAATACACTGATGCAGGGAAAGTGGGTTCTCTATTCAGGACCGTGCTGATTGGGAGTCATAACCAGGAGTGTGACTGTGTGAACAGAATCCTTGCGGACTGTATTCTATTTGTTCTTTGTGGACTTGAAAAGCAGGAGGACATTGAGCTCAGCCCCTTCCATGTGAGTAGAGGAGTGAAGAGTGTGGCTCAGCAGCCAGAATTGTGCATAAGAGTGTAAAGGGCAGTATGGTGAATTCTCTGGTATTATCGCATATTTGCTATTATTTTGAGTGCTCTGTGTTTTATATATATTTACAATAAAACATTGTATTTGGATCCAGTATTTGCCTAGGTGATCTATTTAATCCATATTGAGGAACCAAGAAGGTCAGGGGCTGACACATTGGGCTGACCTACAACCACTTGCCTGGCAGGGTGAACAGGAGTAAACAATATCCCGATACTTTCACAACACCCCCACATTCATTGTTTATTCCTCTTAAAATGAAATGAGAATTGTCTTTCCCACAGCAGTCCATATGAAAATTACAATGAAGTAATTAATTTATCTAATATTGCCGCGATGCAGAAAATTTAAGTGCTATCAGTTGGAAGTCAGACCGTGAACTGCCAATCAGAAGTGGGTAGGTCGTGTTGTTGATAGTCGTCATCATCTCACATATTTGCATCAGCGCTCCAGCAGCCACAAGAGATATGCGTCCTGATAGACTTATCCATATTTAAGTCCACTTTCAATTGACTCCCAGTTCCGTGAATACTCACTTGCTGTACTCAGTTTATGTTTGTCTGCCTCTTCTCTCCTCTATATCACCTCTCTGGGCGTAACGAGTCTTAAGACAAAACAGACAAAAAAATAAATCATAATTTTATTGGGAACACGTGCAGTATATCTTATTCAAAAAACCCCAAAAAACCTCCAAGTTGCCCATTTGTGAGGCTACAAATTCCCTGCGAAAGGTAAAGAATTTCATGTTTGTGACTGACTGCATACTAGTAATAATTAGCTTGATGAGATAGTTGGCTTTTAAATATAATTTATCATTGAAGTCTTGTATTATCATATTTTCTTTGTTATGTTTTGTGAAAATATTTATATTTATATTTATAAGGGGTAAACTTTTAAATTGATCTTTGTATAGCATGATAACACAATTTAAAGGAACACTACCCCTCACCCCACACACACACACACACTTGAGAGTGCTCACTAACCTTGCCATGTGAATCATGGATGCATAAATTACTATACTGTGTCTGAAGCCCTACTCATTTGCACGTTAAACTAAATAAAGAATGTTTAGATGGAAGAAAATCAGCTGCTTCCAGATACTTCATGTGTTTTCATTTTAGTAATTAGCTAATGGCTGTCAGGCGCCGCTCGGCGGCCGCCCGCCCGTCCGCATAGCGCGTCTGGTTGCCTAGGGCATTGGCTAGCAGCACTATTTAAGCCTCTCTGACCCCACCTCCTGTGCCAGAGTTTCAGGTCCTTTCCTGTCCTCCAGCGTTCCAGTGTTCCTGTGATTATCTGTTTCCTGACCTTTTCCTTCCTCCAGTTTATTGCCGCACCGTTGCCGAACCGGCCTGTCTGACATTCCTCTCGTACTTCGCTATCTGACTCGTGGAAGGACCGCGACCTGTGTGTTTCCTGCAGCTAAGTCCATACCTCCTTGCGGGAGTCCCTGGTGAACACCAGGGGCACGTTAGACTCCGCACCTTCCTCCGAGTAGTGCCAACGATAGCAGGTACGCTATACTAGTCGTGACAGTAAACTCTGACAATGTCTACCGAAGGAACTGGTGAACCCTCAGCCCGGGACCTTCTCATCCATTTGGCTCAGTGAGTAGAACAGCAAGAAGCAGATCCAAGCACATCTCCTACAATGTGTTCAAGGTATCGCTACACGCTTCGATGCTTTACAAGGCTCTCTGCCTGCTACTCCAGCCATTACCACCTCCTCAGTGGCATCCTCTAGTGTGGTTACTGTATCCACTGCAACTTCTGGCATGCGTATCCCCACGCCTGAAAAATACGATGGAGATCCCAAGAAATGCAGGGGTTTCTTGAACCAGTGCTCCATCCAGTTCGACTGCAATGCAGGAGCATTTCCTTCAGAGCGTACGAAGGTGGCATTCATGATCTCCCTCCTGAGTGGTCAAGCACTAGCCTGGGCTTCGCCTTTGTGGGAGAATGGAGACCCTCTTCTTAATAACACTGGCTCCTTTATTGAAGCTTTCAGGAGAGTCTTCGATGACCCTGGGAGAGTAGCCTCTGCTGCTACCAGCTTGCTGAACCTGCGTCAAGGCAACTTATCTGTCGGGCAATATGCCATCCAGTTCCGGACCTTAGCGTCAGAGCTGAAATGGAACAACGAGGCGCTGGTCGCAACTTTTTGGCAAGGTCTAATCGACCGTATTAAGGACAAACTAATTTCTCTGGATCTTCCCTCTGATCTTGATACCCTAATTGCGCTATGTATTAAAGTAGACCTACGTTATCAAGAGCGCACCCAGGAACGTCCTGTCTCTAAGCGGGTGGTTCCTCGTCTGGCTCCTCAATTTCAAAACCCAGTCTTGCCTATGGATGAACCCATGCAAGTAAGACGTTCCCGTTTATCCCCAGAAGAAAGAGAGAGGCGCTTCAGGCAGCGTCTCTGCCTTTACTGTGGCGATTCCGGACATGTTCTCAAGGTCTGTCCTAAGAGACCGGGAAACCCGTCCTCCTAAACTGTAGCAGTATCCACAGATGCTCCCTACTCAAAAAACACCCCTGAGCTTCTTATGGCAGTTACCCTGAGCCCCCTTAGAGGTCCCTTCTCCACCATGGCCTTTGTGGATTCTGGCACCTCCGGGAACTTCATTTCTGCCACTCTCGTTGCTGGGCTTCAAATTCCAACTCTCCCCTTGCCTCAATCATTATATTTAACGGAAGTGGATGGGAACCGTGTCAGCAGTGGCTCCATCTCCTTCATCACCTCACCTATTCGGTTAATGGTAGCAGCCCTCCATAGCGAGATGATTCAGTTGTTGGTGTTGCCAAAATCCATCAATTCCATTATCTTGGGGCTTCCATGGCTACAAAGACACTCTCCGCAGATGGATTGGGATCGAGTTCAGGTTACCCGTTGGGGTACAGGATGTCATCATAGATGTCTAACTAGTGTTCTGCCTCCCGGTTCCCAAGTTGTTGCTCAGTCCACGGTTACGGAATCAAGCCTTCCAGCTGCATACGCCGACTTTCAAGATGTATTCAGTAAAACTGAGGCCGAGTTATTACCTCCCCATCGGCCCTGGGATTGCTCCATCACCTTGCTTCCCGATCAACCTATACCCAAGGGGCGAACTTATCCCCTTTCTCGCCCAGAGACCATGGCAATGTCTCAATATATCAAGGAGAATCTGGAACGTAGTTTTATTCGCAAGTCTACCTCTCCTGCTGGGGCTGGATTCTTCTTTGTCAAGAAAAAAGATGGGTCTCTGCGCCCATGCATTGACTATAGACCCCTGAATCGTATTACCATCAAGAATCGGTACCCGTTACCTCTTATCTCCGATCTATTTGACAGGATCAGCGGGGCTCAAGTGTTTACTAAATTAGACCTACGAGGGGCCTACAACCTCATTCGTATAAAGAAGGGTGACGAGTGGAAGACCGCCTTCAATACGAGGGATGGTCATTTCGAATACCTGGTAATGCCCTTCGATCTTTGCAATGCCCCTGCCATCTTCCAGAGTTTCGTTAATGACATCTTTCAAGATCTGTTGTATACCTCTGTAGTCCTTTATCTAGACGACATTCTAGTGTTTTCTAAAGACTTGAGTTCTCATCAAGAACAAGTGAGGGAGGTCTTACGAAGACTGCGCAAATATCATCTCTATTGCAAATTGGAAAAATGTGTTTTTGAAGTTCTCCAAGTGTCCTTCCTTGGGTTTATTGTGTCCGGCTCTGGGTTACAGATGGATCCCACCAAGGTGTCGTCTATCTTGAATTGGACTCAACCGCAGGGTCTTAAAAGTATCCAAAGATTCATTGGATTCGCCAATTATTATCGACAGTTCATCCAAGATTTCTCTTCCATTATTGCTCCAATTACAGCATTAACTAGGAGATCTGCCAATCCAAAGATATGGTCTCCAGAAGCTGTTTCTGCCTTTACTACTCTGAAGAAAGCCTATTCCTCTGCCTCTGTTCTCTCTCAGCCGGATCAACAGCGACCTTTCTTTGTGGAAGTAGACGCCTCTTCAATAGGCATTGGAGCCGTGTTATTCCAAAAGACACCTTCAGGTACCCATTCTCCATGCGGGTTCTTTTCCAGACGATTTCTTCCCAACGAGATTAATTATGGAATCGGAGACAAGGAGCTTCTCGCTATTAAAGCAGCTTTGGAGGAATGGCGACACTAATTAGAGGGAGCCTTATTTCCGGTTACCATCTTTACAGATCACCGAAATTTGACATTCATTCGTGAAGCTCGCTGTTTGAATCCTCGGCAGGCCAGCTGGGCATCATTCTTTGCTCGCTTCAATATGATTCTGACCTTCTGTCCAGGTGCTAAAAATGGGCGGGCAGACTCTCTATCTCGTTCTTTTGATGATACAGACCGCCTGAATCCATCGATTCCTCATTGCATTATTGACCCTTCTAACATCGTTGCTATTACCAATACTGTGAAGGATGCTCCGCCCACAGGACGATCATTTGTGGAACCACAATTACGACTCAAGGTATTGCGTTGGGCCCATTCGTCCTGTATCGCGGGTCATGCTGGCATAAAGACCACATGCCTTCTCTGTCGTAGTTTCTGGTGGCCTACCATACGTGTTGATATACTGATATATTGCAGCATGTACCATTTGTGCCCAACACAAAACTTCCAGGAAGGTTCCTGCTGGTTTGCTCCAACCCCTGCCTACGCCTGATGCTCCCTGGGAGAGTATAGCCATGGATTTTATTACTGACCTTCCCTGCAGTTCTGGATTTAATACCATCTGGGTTGTCATTGACCGATTTTCTAAAATGGTGCACTTCATTCCTCTTTCAGGTCTACCTTCGGCCAGTCACTTAGCCGACACATTTATCAAGGAGATCTTCAGACTTCATGGTTGCCCTAAGGAAATTATCTCTGACAGGGGAGTGCAATTCATCTCCCGGTTCTGGAGGGCCTTCTGTAAAAAACTGGGTACGGAGTTAAAATTCTCATCGGGATATCACCCCCAGACCAATGGTCAGACCGAGCGGATCAACCAGGATTTAGAGACTTTTCGTTGCTTTACCGCTGATAATCAAAGCAGATGGTCACAATTCCTTCCCTGGGCAGAGTTCTCACACAATCACCATGTCCATGAATCTACCGGGTTTTCTCCATTCTTTATTGTGACCGGGATGCATCCTATTATCCCAGATTCGTTTCCAAATTCTTCCTCCTCAGTTCCGGCGGTGGACTCACTCTATCGAGAATTCTCTCTCATTTGGGCCACAACCAAAGCAGCTCTGCAAAAAGCATCACAGCACCATAAGACCTTTGCAGATCGCCACCGAAGAGCTACTCCTCTATTGAAGGTAGGGGATCAAGTATGGCTTTCCACTAAAGATTTAAAACTCAAAGTACCATCTATGAAAATGGCTCCACGTTTTATTGGTCCTTACATCATCTCACAAGTTATTAATCCTGTGTGTGTTCAGCTAAAGCTACCTGCTTCTTTACGATGTCATAATACTTTTCATGTGTCCCTACTCCGGCCATTGGTGCTTAACAGGTTCTTTGTACCTCCATCTTGACCTCCTCCAGGTCAAACCTCCTCTGGAACAGAGTTTGAGATCAGCCGGATTCTGGATGTCCGCATTCGCTACGGGCGACAACAGTTCCTTGTGCACTGGAAGGGATTTGGCCTGGAAGAAAGATCTTGGGTGGATAAACCGGACCTTCATGCTCCTCAGTTACTCAAGAGATTCCTCCAAACAAGGGGAGAAGGAGGAAGGCATACTGTCAGGCGCCGCTCGGCGGCCGCCCGCCCGTCTGCATAGCGCGTCTGGTTGCCTAGCAACAAGACGCGTCACTTCCCCTTCCGCCCGGCCGTCCAGCTACAGACCTGAAAGTGTTCCCGTTGCTAGGCAATGGGACGCTGCATGAAGATAGCGCTATGGCGCTAAAGGATGACAAGCGCTACGGCGCTGGAGCAATGACAGCACTACTAGTGCTGAGGGCATTGGCTAGCAGCACTATTTAAGCCTCTCTGACCCCACCTCCTGTGCCAGAGTTTCAGGTCTTTTCCTGTCCTCCAGCGTTCCAGTGTTCCTGTGATTATCTGTTTCCTGACCTTTTCCTTCCTCCATTTTATTGCCGTTTGCCTGTGACCATTGTGACCCGGATTGCCTTAACTACCCTTTTGGATCTCCCTTTTGTACCTCGCTGTCAGAACGTTATTGACCCGGCTTGACTCACAACCCCTTCGGATTCTCCTTGTGTACCTGCATTGCCCGCACCGTTGCCGAACCGGCCTGTCTGACATTCCTCTCGTACTTCGCTATCTGACTCGTGGAAGGACCGCGACCTGCGTGTTTCCTGCAGCTAAGTCCATACCTCCTTGCGGGGGTCCCTGGTGAACACCAGGGGCACGTTAGACTCCGCACCTTCCTCCGAGTAGTGCCAACGATAGCAGGTATGCTATACTAGTCGTGACAATGGCTCAGTAACAGTGTTTCTATAACAGCTTTAATTAGCCTTAGCCATATTTGTCAATGCATCTAAGGATAGTGGCACATGATAACATTATGCACCTGCATATTGAGTTAAAGACTTGCACATTCTGGGCCTGATTCTTTAAGGAACGTAAATGCCGATACGTGCCGTATTTTGTGTAAAATCAATCTGTGCATCTGTGCATTCCCAGAACCAGACCATACTTCAGTGAACGCAAAACATCCAATGTATCTTCGAGCGCAAAGGACCCTTATGATGGCTATGATCTCAGGGGTGAAATGGGGAGGGGAATGGGCGTGTGCACATAGTAAATTTACATTAAGGGCTTGTCAAGCTCAAGTGCACTCAGTGCCCGATTCAAGTTTTGGGCATCAAAGGTACGTGTTTTTCTATTGTATCACTTGTACCAGTTAGAACATATGTTTGCAATCAGGAGCAAATATTATGGAGGAGCAACATTAATGTTTTGTCATTAATGACTATTATTAACAGGTGATATTAATTGAATACTTTTTTGTGCGTTCTGCTTGGACTTTATATTTCCCATATGTATTGGACGTATCCTGCTGTGTTACTTCTGTCAGAGTGTACCTAGACTCATTTTCAACAAGACAGATTTCTTCAGATCCGCTCCGTGGTGAATACGGCCATGCAAATGCACAATTTATATGCGTTTTCTAAAAACAATACGTTCATTTTGTTTGCCTTAATGAATCAGGTTCTCTATTTGCCTGCACAGTGCTGGCACTGTAAACAACGAGTTCCTGTCACAGTATCCCTGATATGGTCTGTGAATACTGTGGGTAACATTCAAAGAGCATATCAGGGTTAGTGTGACAAAAACTTGGCACTTATAATTCTTGTGATATGTAGGTAAATCAAGTCTGTAAGCATATGGCTTAAAAAACAAAGGTTAAAAAACAAAGACGCAAAAAGCATGTAACCGTAGCTTAAGCTGTTATGTTTCAGCTGGTATAGGTATAATAAGTATATAATTATAAAAGATCAACTCCAGTCATCTAACAGGTTTTTCTCAAAATCCTGATATTCCATGTACTAGTATAGCAGGAGTTCTTCACAGGGATTCCTGCGGTTATCCAGTTAGTTTCCTCCTCCCCATTCTCCATGTAGCTCTAAATCCTGCAATTTCTAAAATGAGATGTGACTGGGAAGAGACTTTAAGGAGAAACTTGTTAGGTGACTGGAGTTCTTCTTTAATGTTGACATTTGTATATGCTATTTGTTTACTTTATGGCTCAAGGCTCTATAACTTGCAAGGCCAGAGAGAGTGGGATTCTATTTCTTTACTTTACAAATCCTCATGGGAAGAGGGCTATATGTGACTGAACCTGTGAGTGTCTTGAAGGGAGTGGAAGGGGTAATACATTAGACATACACTAATCTCTGCCCAATAAGGAATCTCAACTGTGGCATCACATAATCTCAACTGTGGGTATAAAGAGCCCAGCAGGAAAATGAGGGGCCAACAAAATAGAGTGCTGCTAAATAGGACATGTCCACCCTGTGGAGGGCATGACTAGCGCTTAACTAGTCTGCCGTTATGACTGGTGCCAGTCCAACAATGTCTGCTACAAATGCAGAAGTTTACATTTTTCTTTGAGCTGAGATCCTGCCAGCATGATGCCACCTGTGCTACCATAAGAAACAAACACCCTGCCTTTACATATCTATGTGCAGAGCTGTGAGACACCTCAGACAAAGGAACACCTGCTTTGGCCATAGAAACACATCCATTCAAGTAACAGATTGCTGACCACTTCCTGTAACTGCGCTCATCTCAGACACTCAGACACTGTTATACGCCGCTACAACATTAAAACCACTGACAAGTGAAGTGAATAACATTGATTATCTCGTTACAATGGCACCTGTCAATGGGTGGAATATATTAGGCAGCAAGGGAACAGTCAGTTCTTTAATTTGATGTGTTGGAAGCAGAAAAAATGGAAAAGTGTAGGGATCTGAGGGTAAAATTGTGATGGCTAGACGACTGGGTCACAATCTCTCATGTATTGTGGGGTGTTTCCAGTATGCAGTAGTTAGTACCTAGCAAAAGTGAAGGAAGGATAATCTGTGAGCCAGTGACAGGCTCATTGATTAGTGTGGGGAGCGAAGGCTAACATGCTTGGTCCAATCCCACAAAAGAGCTACTGTAGCACAAATTGTTGAAAAAATGAATGCTGCTTACAATAGGAAGGTGTCAGAACAAACAATGTATCACAGCTTGCTGTGTATGGGACTGCATAGCCACAGATCGTTCCCATGCTGACTCCCATCCACTATGGGAAGAAGGCAAGCTGGTGCAGGCAGTGTGATGCTGTGGGCAATGTTCTGCTGGGTCCTGACAGTCATGTGGATGTTAGTTTGACACATACCACCTACCTAAACATTGTTGCAGACACTTTATGGCAACAGTATTCCCATGTGGCAGTGGCCTCTTTCAGCAGGATAATGCGCCCTGCCACACTGCAACAATTGTTCAGGAATGGTTTGATAAACATGACAAAGAGTTCATGGTGTTGAATTTTCCACCGAATTCTCCAGGTCTCAATCCGATTGCGCATCTGTGGGATTCATTGTTAAAAGAAAGTCTGAGCCATGGAGACCTCACCTCGCAACTAATAGGACTTAAAGACTGCTGCTAACTTCTTGCCAGATACTACAGGACACCTTCACAGGTCTGGTTTATACATGCTTGGAAGGGTCAGAGCTGTTTTTGCGGCACGTGGGGGCCCTACACTATATTAGGCCTGTTTTAATGTTGTGGTTGATCTGTGTAAAGTAGCTAGCACAAGACTTCTGGGTGTATCCTAACACCTGCACAGTCAAGGACACACAAATGGAAGGATGGATTCACACCAGTAAGTGTGGCCCCTACAGTCCTGCTATTCTAGTGCCTATATTTATATGGCCCATTAGCAGTTTATTAGTGAATTTTTCTGCATTTGCAACCCTATGAAATGCACAGTGAAATGTGGTACTGAGATTATAGATGTAAATGTAACCAGTTGTGAAGTTTAAGCAACAATTATTTTTAAGTAACTATTGACCATGATCATCTAAAATGCCTATATGATGTGCAAACAGCATCTCAAGCTGAAGGGTGTGACCATGTGGCAGCAATGACAATAGATAGCATTAGGTAGCACAAACCTTTGTACGACTGTCATTGCACATGATGTTGTGCTCACATAGGAGACCAAAAGGTCAAGAATTTGCTGTGTGGCAAATGACCTGAATGAATTGAACTCCAGTCACTAGTCCTGTACATTCATATCTTATGAATGGTTAATGTTATGGCTTTAATCTATGAATAAAAGATTGACCACTTGTTTACCTGCAGCAAACCTTTATGCCATCATTATTATTTAATAAATGGGTGTGATCTGTCCCAGTGAGTCAGCCTTTCTGGCTTTCATGGACCCCATAAAACTGGTAAGTTAATGCGATCCTGAATCTAGAATGAATTGCCATACAGTTATAAATGCATTGATTAAGTATTCACTGGATTGAATTGAAGGTTGTTAGTATCTTGCAGTAATCTAAATCTCTTCACGCAGCAGTCTTTGAAAACTACTGATTAAACTCTGCAAGCCTATAAAACATCCACATGCTGTCCTTTATAAATATCAATTAATACAATCTAAAATTGAAAACTTAAAAAGCTGCACACAGCTTCCACTACATTTGGGATGTGCTAAGACAATATCATATGAATACAGTGCTACAGATACGTGATGAGGATTTCCACTGTAAAAATCCATTTAACTGAATCCTTCACCTTTTAAGTAATGCTATTTGTTGAGGGCCCATTCCGAGGACAATTCTCAGCTCTTTCCACAGCACTGGAGATCCATCATAATACCTCTCAAGCTTTCAATTAAAGCTATTATGTTACATTTCTGCTACAGAGAGAGTGAAGCAGTGCCAAAGGTGATCAGACAAAGTCCTGACTGCATGTTCTTGCCAGGACCCTGATAAATAATTGGGAACAGTGGTGGAAGTGAGCTGGTATACGGTGGTATGACATACTGCCACTTCTACTGCCTTACTTGTAAAACTATCAAATTCTAAAGTATGAGGTTGGACTACGTTTGTCCGCTATTCCCCCTAGTTGAAATTATTTTCTTCCATAGAGGAAATAAACCAAATCTCACAAGCTGAAGAGAAGATGAACCTAAGAAGGATTTCATTATAGCGGATATGGCTGCATTTAAAAAAACAAATGGCCAATTTGTTATATTGAACGCCTATACCCCAAAGATGTTTTCAAGCATTGTATGAACTTCCTTCTAAAAAATGTATAATTTTAGGACATAGCCACCCTATGCAGGGCCTGATTAATGTTTCAGGCTCACAGTGCCCTCTAGCTAGGCTAATGCGTAGGTACAAACAGACTTGTTCTTAGTTTAAAATCTTGCTTCCTTCACCTCCTCCCAATGTTTATGTTTCTGTTTGTTTGAAACTCAGCTCCACTCAGCTTTTTAAAAGGCTCACAGCATTCTTTATTACTCATTTCATTGTCATTAAAATCAGAACTATATAGCAAAATGGAGACATGAAAGAGCACTACTGAGGGTGAAGAGGTGGAGGGGACTCTCAAGCCTGTCACCATCCTTGTCTCCTAATCGCTTATACTCAAGTGCCTGTCCAAGGATAACTCCTTGCTTTTACGCTGGCAATATATCAGGATTAAAACCTTACTACATTTTTCTTTCATTTTTTTTTTACTTTGGAGAACAACTATGTTCCTATATTTTAAAATTAATTTCAGTTCATACCTCTCCCTGTCACAATTTTGTACCCCCAAAAATGTTACGCCACCCAAAAACATTGTGCCCTAGGCTGCATCTAGTCAGCCTATTGGATAATCAGGCCCTGACCCTATGTGAATTAAGTCTCCTATATGTCCACATCTTCTCCAACATATAAAGATGATGGGAATATTGTGTGCAATCTTGTAGGCAGACCTGGTATAAACTGCAAATATTCTTTTACCAAAGTTGAGATGGAGGCCTTGGCTGCCCTAATCCTAAATTTTCCACATGTCTTCTTCTAGATTGGGGCCTAAATCTTTCTATGGCTCAGAGGTAGATGTATGAAAAATATAATTATACTTTTTCTAATGGGATTATAATAGCACATTTGTTTAAATGGAGTAAGGCGTCTGAACATTTGATGCCTAGGTTGAGAATTCAAAAATCAATGTATTTGCATGTACTCAATCAAATTAGGCTGGTGGATATTGTATCTATCTGAAAGGCAATCTATAGATATCCAACTTGCCCCATCAGTGAAACCATATACTAGTTTTGGTCCCATGTCAATCTTCTTAAATTAATCATGTAAAGAAGAAGAGCCAGGAGGGAAATCAGGATTGTCCTAGTTTTCGGATAATAGGGAAGGAATTGTTTTTAGTTTAGATTTCCTAATAGAGGGTAACCAGACAAATTTAGAGAGTGAATTTGGTAGTGTATACAATTAAAGCCAAACAAATTACTACAGTGTTGTTTAAATCTGGAGCCAACTAGAAGTGGATGGTGGTGAATCACAATAACTAACTTTATATCTAGAATTGGCAGAGTATGAGTTTAATTGCTTATATAAGTTTGGAAATGAGGAACAGGGTGAAGAGTGAGAGTAAGGAGTATATCACCTGCAAAAAGTGATCATTTACAGTCTCTTAAAGATAATTTTGCTGAAGGATTAATCTGAGTGAATGCCCCCTTCTATTCCAAATTTACATAAGGCTGAGAACATGCAGGGCCAGAATATACAGTTAAAAGACTACTTGGCTTCTAGGGACAGAAGTAGAGATGGGGTTTTAAATGTATTATTTAAGTAAGATCAATAGTACGCTAGTCTTATTGCTTGGCTTCCAGGAATGAAACCTATCTGATCATTATGAATTAATGAGGGTAGTACTTGGTATAATCAAACTTAAAATCAAAATTATAATCAAACCATCATTATCTCTCAGGGAAATAGGGCAGTAACTACAACAGGAGTTAGTGTCTTGCCAGGTTTATGTATAAGAGTGATTTCACCTTCTAATGCTTGGGAAGAAAACCAATTCATTAAATATAGTGTGTGGATGTGGATTCACAACATGTTAATATTCTATAGTAAGCAGTGGAAAAACCCTCTGGTCCAAGAACATTCTCTGATTTTTGGCCTTTTATAGCTTGGGTATTCTCTTTTACGGTGTTGTCCTTACCTAGTGAGATAGCTTCAGATCTAGATCATTTTGAATGTATGAAATGACGAGAGGAAGAAGTTTATGCATTTTGTCAGTGCATGATTAGGTTAGCAATACTTGAGATATGACATTTTTTATAGAATTTTTAAATTTTATTATTTTTGATGGATCATGGAGAAGAGTCTCTTGGTTATCTTTAATTATGAGGATATTTCTTTGGGCACTTTTTATCTTAATATACGCACTAAGGTTGATTGGTCTTACCTCCTGTTTTGTAAAATCTTTGGTTGTGCCGTCTTAGAACTCATTCAGTACGGGCAGTAAAATAATATTCAACTCTATTCTTACGTTATTCAACTCAGAGAGCATTCATTTAAAAACAATAGATTTATTCTGGATTTTTAAATTATGTCCCCAGTTGGAATGAGGAAGCAATCAAATGAGCTGTTATATAATTTTGCTAGTCTTTGCTAATATTCCTCTAACTTCTAGGTAAAACAGAGTTTTATATCATGATCTTGTAAAAGTGTCTTATTGAGGGGCCAAGAAGATCATGAAGAAAATGAGAAAGACACATTTATGTCAATTGCTATAAGGACATGGTCACGTCAAGCAAATGAATAGATATGAGCATTTGTAATGTTTGAGCTGGTTATTTAACCTAAAAAATCATAGCTATTCTAGTGTATATATTGTGATCTGGGAAGTAAAAAGTAAAGTCGTTAGCCAAAGTATCCGAGTCTCAATTAATCATATAGGGAATAGTTTTTATCATCAATAGTTTTTAGCGTGATTTTTCAAATATGGGGAACAGAAAGCAAAAAAGGGGTAAAACGACAGCAAAAGGACAAATGGAGTGGGGTACATAGTGAGGAAAGTACATAATAATACAATACACAGTACAAAATAGACAAAATTGGAAACATAAATCAAAGGCAATATAGAATGAGTCATACCTAGGGACCTAAGGTGAGGGGGTTGGGTACATTTTTACGGTGTGGAAAATTCCGACACCGAGGAGACCTACACTTAAACTCCAAATGTGTGAAAAAACTATTTAAATATAAGCAGACTTACCTCCATACCGACGCTGTAGATCTCCTATCGCAGCAGGATGCTGACCGCAATTGATTCCGACTAGTCAGGTGTCCGTCACTAGACTTTGATGTCATTGCGACCTCTATCACTTTTAATTTAAAGCGGTAATTTCAGGACCCCGCAGGTTAAGTGTTTAAACACTTAACCCGTCATTACCGCTTTAAATTAAAAGTGATAGGGGTCGCAATGACGTCAAAGTCTAGTGACGGACACCTGACTAGTCGGAATCACTAGGGCCTTAATGAGGCTTTTGAAATAGCGCCATTTATATGATGTTCCTCTACTAATTATTCTTTTTATAGTTTTTTTTCATTTTTATCTTATGCTTCTAGGTACTGCATATGTTATAGACAGTGAATATTATATCTAGATCAGGCTAGTTTCTCATCTTTAAATCTGTCTTCTATACTACTGTTGTTGTTGTCTATTGGGTGCTAGTGTAGCCTATGTCCTATTAACTAAATGTTATTATGTATCCTATTTTAGCCGGTTTTCTGGGCTTTCTATTCTATATTCATTATCTTTAGTGTTAGAAGGTCTATGTATAGATTAGGGTTAAGAAGTATATATTGCTCTTTTTAAGTACTTACATCTGTGAGGATTATCATATTATTGTTGCTGTTATATGTGAGTGCTATTTAGCCCATGTTTTACTAACTGCATATTATTATGCAGTGAATTGAGCCCGTTTTGGGTCATTCCATGTATGTATTATTCTAGTGTTAGAAGGTTTATGTATAGATTAGGGCTTTGAAGTGGATATTGCTTCTTTTAAGGGCTTACATCTGTGAAGGGCCGTGATCATGTTCTAACCTAT